>NW_006408553.1:23538344-23564437 GCF_000296735.1 Chrysochloris asiatica | reverse complement strand
GAGAGCCAAAATATGACTTTGAATATATCCCACCTGAATTTAGGGATTATCTGAAGAACAGATTTGATACATTAAACATTAAAGACTGAAGACCAGAAGAGTTGTGGGATGACATCAAGAACATCATGCAGGAAGAAAGCAAAAAGTCATTAAGGAGACAAGAAAGAAGGAAAAGGTCAAAATGGATGTCAGAAGAGACACTGAAACTTGCTCTCCAGTGTAGAGATGCTAAAGCAAATGGAATAAATGAGGAGGTCCAAGAGCTGAACAGAAAATTTCAAAGATCGGCTTGAGAAGTCAAAGTCAAATATTACAATGAAATCTGCAAAGATACGGAGTCAGAAAACCAAAAGTGAAGAACACGGTCAGCATTTCTCAAGCTGGGGGAACTGAAGAAAAAATTCAACCCTCAACTTTCATTACTGAAAGATTCTCTGAGCAATTTATTGAATGATGCATGAAGCATCAAGAGATCATGGAAGGAATGCACAGAGTCACTGTACCAAAAGAACGTGGTTAATGTTCAGTCATTTTGAGAGGTAGCATATAATCAAAAGCCAATGATCCTGAAGAAGGAAGTCCAAGGTGCATTGAAGGAATTGGCAAAGAACAAGGCACCAGGAACTGATGGAATAAAAATTAAAATCTTTCAAGAAAGTGAGGCAGCACAGGAGGCACTCACTCATCTCTGCCAAGAAATTTAGAAGACAAGTATCTGGGCAATTGATTGCAAGAGATCCATATCTGTGCCCATTCCAAAGAGACATGACCCAACTGAATGTGGAAATCATTAGACAATCTCTGATATCCCATGCGAGTAAAGTTTTACTAAATGTAACACAGAAATGGCTACAATCAACATTGACAGAGAACTTCCAGAGGTTCAAGGAGGATTCAGAAGAGGCCATGGAATGAGGGATATCATTGCTGATGTCTGATGGATCTTGGCTGAAAGCAGAGAATATAGAAAGATGTTTACCTGTGCTTTATTGACTATGCAAAGGCTTTTGATTCTGTGGATCATGACAAACTATGGACAACATTGCAACGTATGAATATTCTGGAATACTCCATCGTACTTATGAGGAACTTGCACAAAGACCAAGAGGCAGTTGTTCAAACACAACAAGGGAACACCAAATGGTTTAAAATTAGGAAACGTGAGTCATAGGGTTGTAGTCTTTCACCACACTTACTCAATCTGTGTGCTGAGCAAATAATCTGAGAAGTTGGATTATATGAAGAAAACGTGGCATCAGGATTGGAGGAAGACTCATTAACAACCTGAGATATGCAGATGATACAACTTTGCTTGCTAAAAGTGAAGAGGACTTACATCATTTGCTGATGAAGATCAAAGAGCACAGCCTTCCGTGTGGATTACATCTCAATGCAAAGAAAACAAAAATCCTCACCACTGGACCAATACACAACATTCTTATCAAGGGAGAAAAGATTGAAGTTGTCAAGGACTTCATTCTTCTTGGATGAACTATCAGCACTCATGGAAGCAGTAGTCAAAAGATCAAATGACATATTGCATTAAGCAAATCTGCTGCACAAGACCTTTTTAAAGTGTTGAAGAGCAAAGATGTCAGCTTGAGGAGTAAGTTGCACCTGCCCCAAGGGATGGTGTTTTCAATAACTTCATATGCATGAGAAAGCTGTACAATGAATAAGGAAGACCGTAGAAGAATTGATGCCTTTGAGTTATGGTGTTGGAGGAGAATATTGAAAGTGCCATGGGCTGCCAAAAGAACCAATAGATCCATTTTGGAAGAAGTACAGCCAGAGTGCTCTTTAGAAGGCAAGATGGCCTAACTTTGCCTCTCATACTTTGGACGTATTGTCAGGAGGGACCAATCGCTGGAAAAGGGTATCATGCTTGGTAGTTGGAGGGTCAGAGAAAAATTGGAGACCCCCAATGTGATGGATTGGCCAAGTGGCAGCATCAATGGACTCAAGCTTGGCAACAGTAGTGAGGTTGGCCCAGGATCCGGCAGTGTTTTGTTCTGCTGTACATAAGGTCTTTACGGATTGGTACTAACTGGCATCTAACAACAACCACTGCTAATGTCATGCAAATTTAAGCTTCACAACAACAATGCAGCAGAATCCTAAATCTTAAAGTGGCTCATTGTTCTTCCTTGTTCAAATCTTTAGCTCTAAATTTGCATCAAATAAAATTTGCTGGGCACCTTCTCTATACTAAGTAATGTGAATGCAAAACTCATAATTTGTTGTTTCTTTGTTTCAAGGACTTGCATTTTACTGAATTACATCGAAACTTTTATTTGGCAATTTCCTTCCAGGAATTCCATGCCTGTCTTGTTTTCTACTCTTTACTGCCGTTTGAAACAAGGAGAAATAAGACCTTAATTTCACTTTCAACACTAACACCTGGAGAAGTAAAATGAAATAGCTTGCATGTCTCTCAGCAAGTCACAATAAGAATATTCTCATCATTATGGCTTTTACTTGTCAAACTTTGTTTAGAAAATTGTGCTACCTCTTTGGAGATAAAAGTTGCTTTCAAAAGTTTTCAGACTTAATAAACAGTTGTGATAACTAGATAGCATTATAGTGATATCACTGCTTATAATAATAAAATGTAATATCTACTTTTCTGTATTATGATTATCATTGTTTAAAAATAAATATAGGTTTGGGCAATATTAGTATTAACCACTGAAAAATGAAAAAAGGTAATATTTATAATGGGATTATTAATAGCTATTTTTGTTTTTAAATTTTTTTTAAATTTTTTAGTTCTTTTAAAAATAGGACTTTATTGATCATCCTAATGTTTACTCTCTAAAGGTATCTTTTTATTGATCTTATTTTTCTAGTGGTAAAGTAGATATAAAATTATATTTGACATTTTAGTCATTTTTAAATGTGCAATTCTATGGGATTATATTAACAGTGTTATACATCACCACTATTTATTTCCAAAATACTTTAATCATTCCAGACAGAATCCTTGCATCCCTTAAGCAGTAACTTTCCATCATCCTCCCGGTGGCCCAAATAACCACTGTTGTTTTTAATTGCCGCAGAGTCAGTTACAACTCTTAGAAACTCTGTGTAGGGTTTCTGATGAGCCGCTGGTGAATTTGAACCACTACCTCATGGTTCAAACTGATCTTGTGGTCCAGTGCTTATCCTACAACACCACACCAGGACTCCAGATAACCACTAATTGATATAAAAGGCAAATTCATAAAGAAAAACCATAGATACCCACTAATCTATGTTTTATCTCTATGAATGTGCCTATTCTTTATATTTAATGAAAGTGAGCTCATACAGTATTTGCTATTTTGTGTCTGGCATATTTCACTTAGCATAATGTTTTCAAGGTTCATCCACATTGCAGCATGCATTAGAATTTCTTTCCCCACCCTCTATGGATGAATAATATTCCTACATATGTTGTATTAGTGTCCTAGGGCTGCCATAATGAAATATCACAAGGTGGGTGGCTATAAAGAACAGAAATGTATTATCTCATAGTTCTGAAGGTTAGAAGTGCAAATCAAGGCATCATCTGTGTTGATCCCTTCTGAAGGCTCTGAAGGAGAATATGTGCCATCCTCTCTTCTAGCTTCTTATAAGTCTTAGCTATCCTTGACATTCATTGACTTGCATCTGTCTCTGTTGCCACATTGTCTTCCATCTTCTGTCTAATTCTCCACTAGACAGGAAAATGACTCCAATCTGATATCATGTTACAAAGACTCAATTCCGAAGAAAGTTGTATCCACAGGTACCAGAGGTTAGAAATTCAAAATCTCTCTCTTTATTTTAAACAGGGGAGTTGGGGAACTTTCCATCTCCATAATGTATGTATATAGCACATTTTGTTTTCCATTCATCTTTTAATGGACACTTAAATTGTTTCCATGTTTTGGCTATTGTGAATAGTGCTGTGAAGAATATTAGCATACAAGTTTTGCAGTCCCTGTTTTCAGCCCTTTTGGTTGTATTTCAGGATTGGGTTGCTGTGTCAAATAGTAATTAGATAGACTTTGTTTTGAGGGTTTGTGTGTGTTTTTAATAACTTTTTATTGTGAATTGACTGAAGGTTTACAAAGCAGATCATCAGTTTTACATTCAACACATGCTATATTTTGTTTCATCTCAATGATTGCAATCCCCTCCATGTAACATCGGTTATTTCACTTCTTCCCTGTGATTCTTATTTACATTCAACCTTCTTTTCCAACCTTTCTGAATTTTGTCCTTAGATAAATCTTGCCCTTTTGATCTTCAATGGTTGGCCATTCCATGACATACATAACTCATTAGTGTTGTTGCCACTTCTCCTACCCCATAAACCTATCTTAACTGGAAACTGAGCCATGAAGGTAAGTTCAGTTCCAGACCTGAAGGGTGACTAAGAGGCATTGTCTTGGGTTCCTCCAGTCTAGGGAAGCACTTTTTAACATGTGAAAATGTAAATGTAAATCAGCACTGAGAACTGATTAATGAGTCAGAGAGTTATAGTATGACATGTGTCATAACTGTTGCTTCCATGATGATGAACTGTGATGTCACAAACTTGGGACCTTGACTCATGGAACCATTTAGACAGAAAACAAAAAGTAGTAATTTAGTTCACCTGCATGTGCACCATCATTGTTCTATATGGTATTATTAATTAAAATAAAGGGGCTGGTATCTCTCTCAGTGAGATTATGTAAAGATATTACACGCATTCAGACTTGCCTGAACATGGCTATGCTGGTTTTCTCAATTAAGGTTTTCAAAAAGCAAAAGATAAAAAAAATCCTTAACAGAATTTGACTTAGAATTGTGTACTCATAAGGAAAGACCTTTTCTTCACACATTCCACAAAGCCTGCTCATTAATCACAGCTATATAGTCTGGCAATTTTTCATCAATATACTTAGTCTTTTCTTATTTAATGCACTTGTTTTTTTCAGTTATAAATATTGGCACTGAGCACATAAAGAGAGAAAAGGTCTTAGTGCTCACAGGCTCAGAGATTAAGAAAATCGTTTTAGATTTAAAATTAGGCACTTTCCCTGATAGTTTTGGTTGGTACATGCTTCAGGCTAGGTTTCTATGACACAAGCAGATGCAAATGAATTGGCAGCTTAATGCTTGCCTGCTGTTTGCTCCATCTCCCTGGTAGCAAACATCCAGGCTGTTGGCAGCAAATACTTGGTTCTCTGTGTCAAGTTGGTTTTTACACCTGGAAAACTGTGGCCCTTTCTCTGACTTTTTAATATCAATATCTCAGCAATTTCATTGCTTTCAAGGGTGCTCAAGGGTTTTAGGAAGTAGCTTTTCTTTTAGAGTCCCAAGATAGACCGTTTAAAAAGATAACCTAGTTTTTCAATAAGAAATTAGAAATTGAGTGCAAACAATTTGCACCAAGTCCTAGCATAGTGGAAAAGGCAGCAAGGGACTTGAGTTCATTCTAAATTGTTATTGTCTACCATGTAATGTTCAAGCTCACCAGCTGCTCCTTGGAAACCCTATATAGGGTCGCTATGGGTCGGAATCGACTCGACGGCACTTAACAACAACAACAACCATGTAATGTAGTGGTTACAAATTGGGCTGTGAACTGCAAGGTCAGCAGTTCGAAACTACCAGCTGTTCCGCGGCAGAAAGATGAGGCTTTCTGCTCCTGTAAAGATTTACAGTCTCAGAAACCCTGTACAGAGTCGCTATGGGTTGGAAACTTTCCACGGCACATAACCACCACCACTACCGTGTTATGAACTTTAATTCTGTTACTTGATTTTTTCCTGAGTGAGAGGTGTGTATATCTTGACTGTAGCACAGAATTGTTGTAAGAATTCAAAATAAAATGTAAGAAAACCTCCTACTTCTGTGGTTGGCATAAGGTCAGTGCTTAATCAATGATAGTACTTTTTTCCTTCATGTTGTTGTGAAGTGCCATCGAGTCAATTCCAACCCATAGAAACCCTGTATAGGGTTTCCGAGGAGCTGCTGGTGAGCTTGAACCACCAACATAATAGCTAACAAAAAGATCTTATCCCATAAATGTTTCTCACAAAAATGAGTTGCTTTTGAGTAGATTCTGACTCATGGAGACACTGTGTGTTTCAGAATAGAACTCTATTTCCTAACGTTTTCAATATATGAGGCACCTCTAGGTGGGCTCAAGCCTCCAAGGACTCCATTGTTTCTTATAAGTACAAATTCATTCTTTTTTTCCCTATCTTTAAAGAACAGAGAAAGCAAATTCTCCATCATTTCTATCTTACCATCTCATGGGAGAATATGTAACTGTTATTCAACTGGTGGACCATGAGAGGGATGTAGTTACATAGAAAAAAGAGAATCTACTTCTCTCCACTTATACATGGACCCGTCTCTGAACAAATCCAAAGCATGTCTTCCTTCATCAGACTAACCTGAGCCTAGACTCAAAGAATCACATTCATTATGAGCTGAAGGAAGTGAGATCCATTTTTTTCTGCTGCATTGCCCCTCTGGCTCTTTGGCACTTCCTACGTCCTCCTCATTTGGAAAGACTTCATCATTTTCTGTCTCACAAAGCAGCTCCATTGTTGCTTATTTTCACTGCAGGGAAAAGGTGAAACACCTCACTCAGTGGGGCAGAACAATGAATGTCACTGGGAGGAAAGGTTTGAAAGTTAAACTTAGGTTGCTTCTGAGATATTTCAAAGTCCAATTGTTTACCCTTTCTAAAAATTGCCCAAAACTTAAAAAAAAAAAAAAATCATCTTTTTTGACACTATTTCATGCTTGTATCAGGTCCAAAAGATTTATTACATATTAAAATAGTACTCATTGTCTAAGGAGAAATGAAGAATTAGAAGTAGATTTACTAAGGGCACCCCATTAAAAACAAGTTCCATAGCATCAACTGTAAAGGAGCAATTTTTCAGAGGCACTCAAGCGAAACTTGAACTAGTCTACTGATTCTAAACTTGAAAGTAAAAGTGAGCCTTCATATTCTGTTAAATATAATCATATTCAGTGGGAAATAGCTGAACACATTAAATGTATATGTGGACTGTGGGTTGCAAGGTCGGCAGTTCAAGCTCACCAGTCACTCCTCTGAAGCCCTATAAAGGCTTGCTATGAGTTGGAACTGACTTGATGGCAAACAATAACAACAAGAAAACATAAGAGCATAAGACTGTTTTATGACCAAACCCTTTGCTTTGTCTAGCTCCTGATCAAAACCCTTGACTCAAAATTTACCAGAACGTCTCAAATAAGTGAGAAAGTCAGTAATGTACTTCATGTAGTGATAATGAAAGGCACAATGATTAGAAGGACAATGAAGTTGTTACATGAGAAAAGATAAAGCACAGTGGACCTAATTAAACAAGAAGAGACATTGGGAAAAGTGTTAACTAAGGCAGAAAAACAGTGATACTTACAGATATGTAGGAAAAGTCTGCAAGGACAAATATTGTAAAATGTTTCCAATTATCTGCTAGAGTCTCTTTGTCTGAGTATTGATGTTGTTGTTAGTGCCATCGAGTCGGTACCGACTCCTAGCAACCCATGGCACAACCTCATAATCCTTGCCCGTTGCCACTGCAATTGTGCCAGTCCATCTAGTTGGGATTCATCCTTTTTTCTCTTACCCTACACTTCACCAAACATGATATCCTTCTCCAGGGACTGGTTTCTTCTGGAAATATGTCCAAAGTATGAAAGAAGAAGTCTGTCCATCCAGCCTTCTAAAGAGCATGTATTTCCTCCAACACAGATTCATTTGTTCTTTTGGCAGTTCGTGGTACTTTTAATATTCTCCTCCAACACTGTAACTCAAATGCATCAATGCTTCTACAATCTTACATATTCATTGTCTCACTTTCATCACATGCATATGAAGTTATTGAATACCATGACTTGAATCTGGTACACCTCAGTTCTCAAACAGACATCTTTGCTCTTCAACACTTTAAAGAGGTCTTGTGCAGCATATTTGCCGAATGCAATACTTCCCTTGATTTCTTGACTGCTGCTTCCATGAATGTTGATGGTTAATCCGAGCAAAATGAAGTCTTTGACAATGTTAATCACTTCTCCATTTATATGGATGTTGTTTGTTGGTCCTCGAGTGAGGATTTTTGTTTTCTTTACATTGAGATACAACCCATACTGAAAGCTGTGATCTTTGATCTTCATCATTGAGTATTTTAAGCCTTTTTCACTTTCAGCAAGCAAGATTGTACCAACTGCATATCGTAGGTTGTTGATGAGTCTTCCTCCAATCCTGATGCCACGTTTTTCTTCATATAACCCAGCATCTCGGATTATTTGCTCAGCACACAGATTGAGTGAGTGTGGTGAAAGAATACATCCCAGTGACTCACGTTTCCTAAAGTTTAAACCATGTGGTGTTCCTTTGTTCTGTTTGAACAACTGCCTCTTGGTCTATGTGCAAGCTCATAAGTACGATGAAATGTTCCAGAATACTCCTACGTTGCAATGTTGTTCATAGCTTGTCATGATCCACACAATTGAAATATTTTGCATAATCAAGAAAGCACAGGTAAACAGCTTTATGGTATTCTCTGCTTTCACCCAATATCCATCTGGCATCAGCAATGATATTCCTCATTCTATATTCTCTTCTGAATCTGGCTTGAACCTCTGGAAGTTCTCTATCAATGTATTGTTGCAACCATTTTTGGATTATCTTTACTAAAGCTTTACTATCATAGGATATTAATGATATTTTCCGATGATTTTTATACCAGATGGGTCATATATCTTTGGAATGGGCACAAATATGAATTTCTTCCAGTCATTTGGCCAAGTAGTTGTCTTCCGAATTTCTTAGCATGGATGAATGAGTGTCTCCAGTGCCACATCAGTTTCTTGAAAGATTTCAGTTTGTATGCCTTCTTCTTTGCCAGTGACTTCAATGCGCATTGGACTTCTTCCTTCAGGATCATTGGCTATTGATCACTTGCTACCTCTTGAAATGATTGACCTTCGACCATTTCTTTTTGGTACAGTGACTCTGTTTATTCCTTCCATCTTCTTTTGATGCTTTCTGTGTCATTCAGTATTTTGCTAATAGAATGCTTCAATATTGCAAGTCGAAGTTTGATTTTTTTCTTCAGTTTCCTCTAAGTAAGAAATGCTGAGTGTGTTCTTTACTTTTTTGTTTTTACTTCAGTTCTTTGCACATTTTATTATATTTTCTTTTGTCTTCTCGAGCTGAACTTTGAAATTTACTGTTTAGCTCTTGTACCTCCTTACTTCTATCTTCCTTAGCAAATCAACACTGGAGAGCAAGGTTCAGAGTCTCTTCTGACGTTCATTTTGGTCTTTCCCTTCTTTCTTGTCTTCTTAATGGTCTTTTGCTGTTTTCTTGTATTGTGTTATTGATGTCATCCCACAACTCTTCTGGTCTTGGTTCTTTAGTGTCTAATGCATCAAATCTGTTCTTCGGATGATCTGTAAATTCAGGTGAGCTATATTCAAGGTCATATTTTGGCTCCTGTGGACTTGTTTTAATTTTCTTCCAGTTCAGCCTGAACTTGTATATAAGCAGTTGATGATCTGTTCCACATTCTGCCCTGGCTCTTGTTTGGGCTGATGACACAGAGCTTTTCCAAAATCTCTTTCCACAGATCTAGTCAATTTGATTTCTGTGTACTCCATCTGATGAGGCCCATGTGTATAGTCAGTTATATTTTATGTTGTTTATAAATGGTATTTGCAATGAAGAAGTCATTGGTCTTGCAAAATTCTAACATGCGATCTCCAGCATTGTTTCTAACACCGAGGCCATATTTTCCAATTACTAACCCTTCTCTTTGTTTCCAACCTTTGCATTCCAGTTTTCAGTAATAATGAATACATCTTAATTGCATGTTTGATTAACTTCAGACTGAAGAAGCTGATAGAATTCTTCAATTTTATCATCACCAGTTTTACTGGTTGGTGTGTAAATTTGAATACTAGTGACATTAACTGGTCTTTCTTTTAGGCATATCAAAAGTATCCTATCACAGATAGTGTTGTACTTCAAGACACATCTTGCTATGTTCTTTTTGATGATGAATGCGATGCAAATGAAGGTCCTTCAGGCCTTCATTGAATTTCCATTCAAGTTATCATGGTCAACTCTACTTTGAGAAAGGGAGCTCTCTTCCATTCATATGTTGATTGTCTTCCAACCTGAGGGGCTCATCTTCCATCACTGTATCTGACAATATCCTGGTGCTCTTCATCATGCTTCAATAGTCAATATTCTGGTGCTATCTGGCAATGTTCCACTGCTATTCATAAGGTTTTCTAGTAACGAAATATTTGAAAGTAGTCTATCTCTCCTTCTTCCTAGTCTGTTTTCATCTGGAATTCATCTGAAACCTGTTCAACATGGTTGACCCTGCTGACATTTAAATACTGGTACATAGTTTCCAGAATTACAACAACATGCAAGCCATCGCAGTATAGCAAACTGACAGACCAGTGGTAGTGTGTGAGCATAGATTTCTTATAAAGATTCTAGATTGCTTTGTCAGCAGATATACATTTTTCTCCCACTTATAGACACTAGAAATCTAGATTATTATCTAACAAATCTTCCTAGGCAGAAGCATGTGCAATTATTGTTTACATAGATCTCATCTCTCTCTCTTTTTTTTTTTTTTTTTGCTAGAAAATCATGCTTTTCTAGAGTGCATTTTCTTTACAAAGTTTTCTGAATTTAAAGTAAAAAAAAATCTGTGGTTCTAGAAAATATTCTAGTGATTTGTGACATGATAAACTCCGTTTTCTCTTTCTAGCTTGGATTTATATCAATGGATCACTGATTTGATGTTGTCTAGAAATTCAACGTAGACTGTCAGCAAAATAATTGAAGACCTCCAATAAGATGTATTGACACAATGGCAGCAATAATTGGGCTCAAACATAACACCAATTGTGAGGGTACTGAAGGACTGGGTAATGATTCCTTCTGTTTTCTGTAAGGTTGCTATGAATTGGAACCAACTCTTCAGCACATAAAAATAACAACACAGATTGTATAAAAATAGATTCTCCCTTTGTTTTTTTCCCCATTTATGAATTATTTTAATTGCATAGAATTTTTTTTTTCTTTTGCTAAAATTATTTTTAAGGTTTTATTGTGAATAGTCTTGCATAGAATTTTGAATAGATGAGACCCATTTTTATTTCCTCTTTTTCTACTCTGTAAATCAATCAAGACAACATCAAATAGTCATTAAGACAGCTGATTTATTAATGGATTGACAAAACTCAGGCATTACCAAACTGTGAAATTTTTGCTAATCACATTTTTTGGTATTCCCCTGTACTTCCAATGTTTTTTTCTGTATTTGGTCCCCAAGGTCAAGATGAAAAATGTCATTCTTTCTTTGGGAGTCTGACAATTTTTTCCAAAGTAGAAGAGCTTTTATTGACTTGTATGAATCTAGTGATAAAAAGGAGTATATCTGAGAAAAAGGCTACCTGTAAGAAGTAATTTCGCCCCTCTGGGCCTTTCCCACATTGCCTGTAAAAGGTAACTCACTGTAAAGTTCCTTGTAGCTTTAATTGTCTGTGATTGATTTCTCTCTGGAGCAAGACCAAACAAAAGAGCACTTCTTAGCTGTTTTCTTTATAGTAGTGGTGATTCAAATCGATTTTGGGAAGAGAGATCGTCATCACTGTATTTTGCTTGAAAGGCAATAACAAATTTGATTATCACCTGAAAACCACAAAATTTTAGCCAAAAATGAGGTTGGCTGGTAGATGGCACAGTTTGTCCATGTATCATGTGTACAAATGAAACTCCTCTAACCACACTGCCGATGTTGTTGTTATGTGATGGTGAGTTAGTTCTGACTCATAGAGACCCTGTATAGGATTTCCAAGAGCAGCTGATGGGTTCGAACCACCTACTTTGTTGTTACCAGTCCAGTGCTTATCCTACATTTCTTCACTTCTCAAGGTCACTGAGCCACCTGCTTTGTCTTTCTAAACAGTGACTGCACTTTTCTTTTTCCCTTTAAACTTTGGGGTGAGCTGTGTATTCTACATGTGCATTTCAAAGCCCTGATTCAAAATTAAAATAAACCAAAACTATGAGCCTAACTGGCTTCTACCCTCTTATCACCTCTCTTTTGTTTAATTCATTATAGTTAGATTTGCCTAGCTTTATTTTCATTCTCTTCCCTTGCTAGCTAATACTATCATCTTAATATCAAATAAAGTCCTGGTATAGATAGCCCTGTAGGATAATCATTAGACCACAAGGTCCATTTAAATGGCAAGGTTGTAGTTCAAACCTATCAGTCACACCTCAGGTCACAATGAGTCAGAACTGACTCAATGATACTTTACAGTTGTAGACTACACCCATCATACTGAATCCTAACTGCTTATAACTTGGCTCTGAGCACTGCCTTAGATTCTGAGGCACATCACATACCATCTTTAATTTGTTATGATTGCAGAAAATCTCAGGTCAGTACATACTAGAAGTCTCCCTCTTATATGGAGAACAAAGCAAATATGTCATTTTCGTTTCCATACCCCCAAAATAGGAACTTGGAATAAACCCAAGTTTCAGTTAAACAAATACATTTTTTAACTCTTTTTTTTTTACAAAATTAATAATATAAATTTATTGAGCTCTTACTACATATACACAGAGTACTGTTTGTGTCAGGCAAAACTGCCTCATATTGAATCGGATTTGAAATATTTTATTTAATTGTAGCCTTGAATTAGAGGAACCTGCTTCCTGATTTCTTGACATAAATCTGCAATGTCTTTAAGAGCACGCACATGACTATTGGACTTTCTGCAGTCAAAAGGGGTACCAATGTTGGCAGTAGAATGCAAATCAAAATGTTGTGCTCACTACCTCATGTGTAGGAGTCCTAGTGTGGCACTGTGGGTTAATGCGCTGGACTGCAAACTCTGTTTGAACTGCAAGGTCGGAGGTTCAAGCTCATCAGCTGCTCCTTGGAAACCCTATACAGGGTCCCTATGGGTCAGAACCAACTCGACGGCACTTAACAACAACCTCATGAGTAAGGATCTCTGGACTATAGCGGTTACAAGTGGGCTGCTAACCTCAAGGTCAACAGTTTGAAACTACCAGCTTTTCCACCAGAGAAAGATGAGGCTTTCTGCTTTTGTAAAGATTTACAGGGTCCCTATGAATAGGAATCAACTCCACGGCACATAACCACCACCATCACCAACTCATGTGTATCTCTTCTTGGTTTACTAATGTACTAGGTGTGGCACTGTGGGCTAATGCGTCAGACTGCAAAGTCATTTGAACTGCAAGATCAGTGGTTCAAGTTCACCAGCTGCCCTTGGAAACTCTATACAGGGTCACTATGGGTTGGAACCAACTCGACAGCGCTTCACAACAACAACAACAGGAAAGAAGTGTCTAGTCTCAATGAAAGGATTCCTGGTGGCACAGAAGACAAGCCCTAGGCTGCTAACTGAAAGGTTGTGGTTCAAATCCACCAGTCCCTCCATGGAAGAAAGATGAGGCAGTATTTATTCTTAAAAATGTACAGCCTTGTAAACACTACGGGGCAGTTCTACTCCATCCTATCAGGTGCTATGAGTTTAATCAACTTAACACCAATGGTTTTGGTTTTTTGGCATCTTCATACCCAACTTCTTCACACCAGCCAGGTGGAACCAGGTTGGTGTGAAGTTCAGAGAAGATGAACTTGACTTTACACTAAATAATCACAGGGCAGATTGGTATGAGTTTTTCTTAACTCATGCCTGTTGTTGAATGTTGTGGAGTCGGTTCCAACTCATAGTGACCCTGTATAGGGTTTCCAAGGAGTGACTGGTAATTTTGAACCACGAACCTTGTGGTTCAAACTGACTTTATGATACTGCTTATCGTACAGTACCACATTCTCAGTAAACTAAGAATGCCTTCAATAAAGTAATTTCATCTATATATATCCTTCAAATAAAGACATATAGGTCCAACAGATCCTAGAAGTTACAGCAGCCAGGATAATGAGTCACTCACGCTGTCTTTTGTTGGAAATGGTTCTTCTGACATACTCTTTCTTGGGTCATAAGATCATAATGACATTAATGACTGTGAGGAATGTATGGTGTAGTTATGTTAAGAGGACAGTAGATGATCTTGGGTCATCAACATACAATTGTACCAATAGATACCTATCCTATGTTTGATTCCATTTTATCCTTCTATTCAGCCCCTTTCAATTTTCTCTAAAAGAGAAATTGAAAAAAGTAATAAAGTATAAAGTAACAGTTGCTTTACAAAGGAGTGCAAGGTAAATGAAAGGGTGCCTTTCTTAATGTAAATCCTTATAAGGACTTTTCCAAAGTGTAAATCAGTGATGTGAGATCTTTGTATGTGATTATAAACTTCAATGAATCATTATTTTAAAATATATATACTTTAAATTTAATTGTTGTTATTGTTGTTGTTAAGTGCCATAGAGTTGGTCCTGACTTGTAGTGACCCCGTATTGGGTTTCCAAGGAGTAGCTGTGAGCTTGAACCACCTACCTTCCAATTCAAACCCACATTGCAGTCCACACCAGGACTCCTGTATATTTAATTAGGTTACTTAAATTTGCACTGCCACCATATTTAGCATGAGAAAAGAAAAAAGATTCCATTTAACACCATAGCAACAATTGTTAAATCATTGCTATATTTAGACCTAGTACTTTGATTTGAGTGTGGGCTAGGGACATAATTGTGTTTTTATCAGCAATTTATGGGGATATATATACCTGAACAAATAACATGGAACATATAAACCACCAAAAGGATGAGAAAATCCCCTACTCATGTCTTCTTTTGCTAATAATTTATTTGTAATACCACTTACTTGAGATTTTGACTCCAAGAGGATTCCTAACCAGGCTCTTTATTTTATCAGTAGGAATAAAATATCCCTGATTTAAATGAGTGTAATCTCTCAAAATCTTGAATTTGACACTTTCATAATTTTTACATAATAGTTCCTCCAGGGCACTGGAATTGCTTTTTTCTCTGGCATGAAACTGAGAAGAGGATCCATTATGTTATTTCTACTTACCCCCTAAAGCACTGGAAATGGTTGTCCCTGATGTTCTCCTAAAGCAACCGCAAGATGAGGCAAAACAGGATTGAGATGGAAACCAAGCTCACCCACATCCTACGTCAATTAGCTATTTTCTTTTTCTTTGTAAACAAGAGGGGGAGGGCTGCAGCTTTTACGGTAGATGTTTCTCTCACCTCCTATCCTCCCCAGAGTTTTCTTCTGCCCACCAGTACCCATTATCCCCCAACATACGTAAGCTGACAACAGAAAATGTGTTCTCAAACAGTGCTCCTTGTTTACTCTATTCTGGCTTCATTTCAAAGATCACCACATTGTAGATTATCTTGGGAGATTCTTCAGAAAAGTGTCTCTGTGTATGTGTGTCTAGGAAGGATGTTAGGGAGATTAGGAAAACTCTGAAAAACAGGTTCAAGAAAGAATATTGAAGAAAGTGGTATTTAAGACTGTGCGCATTCAAGTCAGCTATTGATAGAACTAACATGTAAAAAACTCGCTGAGGAGTTTGGTTGTCTTTCTAGCCCCACAAAAATCTACATTTCATTCCAAAATTGCCACCATCACTTATTTTTTTCAGATGTAGTGCTTGTTAAAGTTTAAAAAAAAAAAAAATTAACAGTATACCACGTGGTTTGTTGGATCTGCGTACAGGAAGATTCATGCTTTCTTTCATCCACTGAGTACCTGCTATGTGCCAAGCAATGTGATCAGCACCAGGGATATCAAGAGATATCCCTAGATATATATAAAAAAAAAAATTATGTGACAAAACTCACAGTCTAACAGAAGAGACATAATATCTTGTGGCAATAAATGTTTGAATCTAATGATATCATGGAGTAAAGATATTTCTGTTAAAGCTGAAATCTTGAGGAGAGGAATGTCTTTGTCAGGAAAGGGACAAGAGAATAGGTATCTCAGGGAGGACACAGTATGTACAGTATACCAGGTTAGGGCAGAGAACATATTGTACTTGGAGAAGGGCAGGCAGTTCAAAATGGCTGGCCCATAGTTTTGGGATGGGAGCAGGTTGGCAAGAGAAAACATCATTGGGGCCAATGCAATTGGAATTTGATTGGATTTTGGATATGGTAATGTCTATAATAAATCTGGCTACATGTTAAGCATGTGACTGTGAGAAAGCCAATATAGAACATTTAGGCTCTCAGTGGATTTAACAGAAATAGGACAATTTTGTTGAGAAACTAATGTGGAAAGGATACTGCATTAGGTTGTTTGATATATTTCACCTGAACCTCGAAGTGAAGTAGAGCTACTAAAGAATTGAATGAAGACCAACTCAAGTACAAAGAATTTAGAGGAATCTCTTAGATCTCGTCTTGGGTTGTGTGCCTTAAAAGCAAAGCTTCATTCACTTCAGGAAAGACAGCTGGGTCAGCTAACTGCAGTGACTTTGTTCACTTTTCTGAGTGCTCTTGCAAGTTTTAATATAAAAGAGAAGTCAGTTAGGAAGAGGAGAAAGGAGACATAGTCTCCCAAAACCACTTGGAGAGAGAGGAAGCGTTCTTTTGGGGGAGTTGCCCTAAATTATTTCTTAACAAAAATGACAGACTTTCCAAAAAATATGAAGGAACGGAGAAACCAATTTTGGCCTTTCAAATTATGGTATCTCCTACTCCTGTTGCATATTTTTATATGATAATAATTAAGTTTTCTCAAAGTTACCAAAAGCGGAACACTTGAGGAAATGACATGAGAGTGCATGTTTGAGCTTCCATTGTAATTCTACCTTTGAGTCACAACTGACACCAATAGCGGCATAAGTTCCACTCATTTCTACTTAGAAGTCTGAACTCTCTGCTTCAGCTTTTACCACGTGACTGAATGGAACAGTGAGAAGAAACCAAAAAACGACCATAACCACTGCCTTATAGTTGATTCCGTCTCATAGCAACCTTGCATATGGTTTCTGAGACTGTACATTTTTATGAGAGCAGACACTCTCATCTTTTCCCAAAGAGCAGCTGTTGGGTTTGAACTTCTAACCTTGTGGTTAGCAGCCCAAAGCAGAGCCAAAGTTCAGGGTCCTCCTTGCTATCTTATGATGGGAATTCCTCTTCTCTTCAACAGTATTCTTTATCACTCTCATATTCTCTCATGGTTTCTTAGGTCTTGAAAATGATTTCATGTCTCTTTTGTAAATTTCATTAGCAAATTTGGGGTTCTGAATTGGCTCTAAGTCGTTAAAGACAGAGATCAAATTGTGTGCCTTATTAATAGCAACTCTTTACTACTTGAGCTTTGAATTTGACTGATCTTGTAACTTTGTGTCAGGGTCATTGAAAAGTACTTTTTAATATCCTTAAATTTCAATCCCAATTTTTAGTTTATGTTTTGTCTTGTTTTATGTTGCCTAATGGGGTGAGTTTAAAGTTTAGATGCTCAAAAGCCGACTGACTTCTTTTTGGTCAAATTAGATTTGTTCAGCAAATAAGCACTTATCATCTACTGTGTGCAAGGATACAGTGATTATAAGACACAATGTTTGCCTTGAATGAGTTCTAAAACAAGTTAGAGGGATGACACATAAAAATATATATATATAAAAAAAAACAACAACAAAAACTATGGAATACACTGGAGTGAGACTGACGTTAAGAATAGAAACACTTCACAGAGGTGGTTATATTTGAGCTAGATTTTGAATGAAAAGTGGCACTTCATGAAATAGAAAAGAAGAAAGGACATTCCAAGATGAAAATACAGTATTAATAAAGGTACAAAGGCATGAGAGGGTATAGTAGTAATAGTAATGCTAGAATACAAACAAACCAATTTGAGAAAATAGTAAATAGCTACGTGTCATCTAGTTAACTGAGAGGGTTAAAGGACTTCCAGGGCTTCAAGTCTTTGCCGGAGCAGAAAGCCTCATCTTTCTCTGGTGGCCTCAAACTGCCAACCTTGTGGTTTTTAGTCTAGGTCTTATAAATTGTAGAAGCATGTGCATGCAATACAGAGAAGTTCATTCTCCTGGTAACATTATATGTTTCCAAGGATACATCTTGTGAAAGACCCAATATATAAGTGATACTATCCCAATAATATCCTGTTTCTGCTGTTTGAACCACTAAAAAATGTTGTTGTTAGGTGCCATAGAGTGGGTACTGACTCATAGCGACCCTGTGTACAACAGAAGGAAACACTGCCCAGTCCTGGGCCAACCTCACAATTGTTGCCATACTTGAGCCCATTGATGCTGCTACTTTGCAAATCCATCTCACTGGGGTTTTCCCTCTTTTTCTCTGATTGTCCACCTTACCAAATATGATACCCTTCTCCAGCGACTGGTCCCACCTGACAATATGTCCGAAGTATGAGAGATGAAGTTTGGCCATCCTGGCCTCCAAGGAGCACTCTGGCTGCACTTCTTCCAACACAGATCTGTTGGTTCTATGGGCAGTCCATGACACTGAATATTCTCCTCCATCACCATAACTCAAAAGCATCAATTCTTCTACTGTTTTCCTTATTCACCGTCCAACTATCGCATGCATATGAGGTTATTGAAAATATGGCTTGGGTCAGGCCTCAAGCTGACATCATTGCTCTTCAACACTTTAAAAAGGTCTTGTGCAACAGATTTGCCTAATGCAATACGTCGTTTGATTTCTTGACTGCTGCTTCCATGAGTGTTGATAGTTGATCCAAGAAGAATGAAGTCCTTGACAACTTCAATCTTTTCTCCATTGATAAGAATTTTGGTCCAGTGGTGAGGATTTTTGTTTTCTTTACGTTGAGATGCAATCCATACTGAAGGCTGGGTCTTTGATCTTCATCAGTAGATATTTTAAGTCCACTTAAGAATAAGAAGCAATTAAGTGTTTCATCTTATAGAATATTTAAGTAACTTTGAGCTACCACTCTCTGTTAATTTCCCTTTAATAAGATATTAATCCCAAATAGACTCCATCCTGATGATAGAAGACAATGAAGAGAACAGGCCATTGTCTACAAGTACAGAAGGAACATTCACTTTTAGAATGCCACTCTCCATTGACATCTACTATGGCTCAGTGGTTAAGTACTTGGCTGCTAGCCAAGAGGCCTGTGGTTTGAATCCATCAGCCTCTCCTCCGAAGAAAGATGCAGCAGTCTATTTCCATACTGACTGATGCTTTGGGCCCTCTATGGGACAGTTCTAATCTGTCCTATAAGGCCACTCTGAGTTGGAATGGACTCCATGGCAATGGGTTTGAGTTTGGTTTAAAATGAACCAGAAAATTTCAAGAAGTGCTAAGAAAACATCTTCTTATTGTATGTTTACAGTCTGCCTTCCATACCCACGTGTTTGGCATCCACAGATCTGGGCAAACAAAAATCAAAACTATTAGGAAAAAAGGAAGTAAATGGTCAAAGCCATCCCTCAAAGGACAACAGGTAGTTAAAGTGCTATATGCATAGTAGCATAGTGGTTATGAATCGGGCTGCTAACTTTACGGTCAGCAGTTTGAAACTACAAGCTGTTCTGTGGAAGAAAGATGAAGCGTTCTGCTCCCATAAAGATTTACAGCCTTGGAAACCCTGTACAGGGTCACTATGAGTCGGAACTGACTCCACAGCACATAACAACAACAACAACATGCATAGTACTTTGTATTACATTATATTGGGTATTATAAGTAATCTGGAGATGATTTCAAGTATATGGGAGGATGTACAAAGGTTGAATGCAAATTCTCTGCCATTTTATATAAAGGACTTGAGCATCCATGGATTTTTGGTATCCATGGGGGGAAAGGGACTCAGGAACTGATCTCCTATTAGAAACCATGGGATGACTGTACTGACTTTCAAATATTAGGAACCAGATTCTGTATCTAGAGCACGATTACATGTCAGCATGGCTTCAAAGAGTTTCCTAAAATTACACACCTTTCCTCCGTAATTTCCTAAGGATATGTTTTTTTTTTGGGGGGGGAGGTGGAGTGGGGGGTGGAAATCCCTGAGGTGACATGTGACTTGCTCCTTAAAATGTTCTGTTTTGAATTAATGTTTTATTGATGAACAAAATATTAGAACTTAGTACACAGGAGCTATTGAAATATTGTGTCAGTGGAGAAAATTGTATTTATTATTTCTCATTCTCAGCATAAACACGCAGTAAATCACAGCACAAGGGGGTATATGCATTAGGGCCTCCCACATAAACTTCACCTCTGCATGCATAAACATTTTCTTATTATCACAAATAATCAACAGGAGAGTAGCAAATGCAAGTTTAGCTTTTCTCCAGAATGTTTATCATGGTTACTTTAAACTGTTTATAGGAAAGAAAGAACTTTAAATGTCCTTCAGAAGGTAGGCAGGACCATATGGTTCAGAAGGCTTTTCTGTGATAAAAATGTTTGGTTAAATTTTAGGCAACACATGGTCCTTCCACATCAATTATTTTCCATTTCAAACACTGTTGTTGATATTCAACTCTTGAAACAAATAACACCAACCTAAAACATTCATAATAACATAAGAAAAAAGGTTCTGTTGAAAGCTGTGAGGATCCAGCTGCACCCTCGTATCTCATCCTCCCATCAGCTGGGACTCATGCAGACCTAGCCTCCCCACCTCTGCATGGAAGAATATGGTGTAGAGAAGCATGGTTTGGTTCAACCAATGGATGCAAGCCAGCTCAATGCTTTTCACATTGAGCTTTTCAAATTTTAGTTTTCTCCAAAAACAGTAGCCTATGCATGCAATGATCAGGGTAGGGACTTGATTTCTGATTCGTAAAGCATGACTCAAGTATAGTTCCAGTACTGATTAGATGTTAGTGGAGTAGGAAGGCAAAATTTCTTTGCATGTGATCTTCAGATTATTTTAAACCTAGAGTTTCTTGATTTATCCAAATCCAAGTCAATCAAGGGGCAGGTCTAGATAAAAGATCTTTATTTAACATATGCTATGACTCTCGTACTTAATTTACTCTGAGATTTAGTAATATCTTGATTAAACCTTCAGAAAATCAATTCAAAAACTAGACAAGACCTCAAAGCATCTTCTGATATGCATTTGTTTATATAGATTTTATTGATGGTGTTGTTCCTTAAGGATAATTGGAATTCAATTGTTTTTGCCCAAAGTTTATTGATTAGAAAAATGAAAAACAAATCCTTCCAAGTTTCCACTACTGGTAAAAAAAAAATGTAACTGTTTTGGTCTCTCTGTTCTATCTTATTAAAAAAAAAAAAAAGACTCCCCACTCACCAACACACACACACACAGTGACCTGGACTTGTCTTTTCCTTCTGTCTTCTTACCTTTTTTTATATTTATATGGCTAAAACTATGAATAAGACAGTGTTTAACTCAAGATATTTATAATACAAAAGGAAGACAGGTAGGTTAACCTATGACAGAAAGTAATTATGATATATTGTACACCATGTTGTTGTTGTAAAGTGCCACTGAGTCAGTTCTGACTCATCGCAACCGTGTATAGGATTTTCGAGGAGTGTCTGATGGATTTGAACTGCTAACCTTTTGGTTAATAATCCAGTGCTTATCCTAGAGCACCACACCAGGACTCTTTGTAACCATGTTGTTGTTGTTAAGTGCCGTTGAGTCAGTTCCAACCCATAGCGACCCTGTATAGGGTTTCTGAGGAGCATCTGGTGAGCTTGAACCACCAGCCTTGCAGTTAGGTACTGAAAAAAGTATTGTGAAAGAAATAGGATGAGAAAAACATTAATTCTGATAGTTGAGGGTACAAGAATGAAAAGACTTCATGACTAAGGAGGCATTTGAGTAGACTTTAAGGATGAGTTTGAATTTGAGAGGCAAAGAAGGAGAGAAATAATGCTCATTCAACAAAAATAAATAAGTAAAACTAAATAAAAATAAAACAACAACAACAAAAATACCTTGTTCTTATTTTTGGAAGCCATGACTCAAAATGATGCATTTCACATAAAAAGGGGCTTCAAATTTTTATGGAAAAGTTCCATTATCTTTCAAATTCATTTTCCAAGAACTTTTTGAATCCCCTTTGCATAGCCAATCTCTTCAGAAAGATCCTTTAGAAAACAAAGTAGAATAAAAATTTTAAAAAATAAAAGAGGATTGAAAAAAAAAGAGTAAATCAATACTACCAAAATTTTTATTTACATTTTTGTAATGTTATGGAATTGACATTCTGAATTTCCACTTTTGTTGTTTATTAGGTGCCACTGAGTTGGTATGGACTCATAAAGACCCTGTGTACAACAGAATGAAACATTGTCCCATCCTGCACTAACCTCACAATCATTGCTACACTTGAGCCCATTTCTGCTGCCAGTGTGCCAATCCATTTCATTGGAGGCCTTTCTCTTTTTCTGGGACCTTCCACTTTTCCAAGCAGAATGCTTGTTATATATAACTGGCACAATTTCATAGCTATAATGTAAAATGGTTGGATTAATTCTAATACTATAAGCATGCTGTTGTTGTTGCTAAGTGGCGTCAAGTCATTTCTGGCTCATAGTGACCCTGTAGAGGGTTTCCAAGGGGTGACTGGTGAATTTGGACTCCTGAACTTGCAGTCCAGTGTTTATCCTACAGCACCACAACAAGACTCTGGACTGTAACCATAGCTAGTATTTATAGAATAACAGGTTTACAAAGGTATATATTTCTCTATAAGGTGATTTCTAGCCCTACTGAGCTTTTTCCACCATTTGGCTGTAAGTTTGTTATACTATGATGGTGAAAAATATAGAGTATGTCATAGACTGTCAAAATATCTTTCTTAGAAGATGTATAGCCAGAATACTCCTTAGAAGTAAGAATGGCAAGATTCACCTCATGTACTTTGGATATTTTATCAGGAGGGACCAGTACCTGGAGAAGAGCATTATGCTTGGTAAAGGGTCAACACAAAAGAGGAAGACCCTTAATGAGATGGACGGACAAAGTAGATGCAACAGTTGCCTAAAATATAGCAGCCATTGTAAGGATGGTACAAGATCAGACAGTATTTTATTCTTTTGTACCTAGGGTTGTTATGAGTCACAACTGATTTAACAGAACTAAGATATACCACTGAGCTTCTGACAATTTGTTTTGTTGTTGTTGGCATCTATTGGGGGACTCCTGGAATTAAATGAGCAGGTCCAAGGAATGGTATGACAGTTCATACACATAAAGGATTTTCCTACATCCACCCAATGTTGGATGTCAGACAGTATTCATGTAGGTAAAAAATAATTTGTAATCATTATATCAACTGCTTAACTCTGTTTTGTATATATTGTTTGTTAAATGTTAAGTGCCGTATACTGGGTTCCAACCCATAGCGACCCCATTTAGGGTTTCTGAGGAGCAGTAGGTGAGCTTTAACCACCATCCTTGTTGTTCAAGCCTATTTTGCACTCCAGCACATTAACCCACAGTGCACAGCAGGACTCCTATTTATACATACATTTTTATCACTTACTATACACTAGACTTTTTAAGTGTGCAACAATCATACAAATCAAATTAGGAATGTCTTTTGTGGTAGAAATTTGTTGAGTTTTTCACACTTAAGAAAATCTTATCACTTGGACGTTAGCTTATGTGAGTCACTAATGCAATGCAAAATGCATCAGTCTTTTATATAGAGCATCTATATAATGCAGCATCTGAAGAATCTAGAGTAATCATGGCTCTATGGTATAGGATGATGGTAAAAGCATAGAGATTGCAGATGTCCTGCTTGCTCTTATCCTTCACTCTTACTATACACTAACTATGTGACTTTGGACAAGTTAGTTACTTCTCTGTGTCTTATTTTTATAATCTATAAAAATGGGTCTGACACTTCATTGACATGAAAATAGTTATTTTAAAGATTTAACAGCTAAGACCAATACCTAACATATCATGAGCATTATAAAAGTGTTCGCCATAACAATAGGTTCACAAATGTTTTTCAAAAACTTTTGAGAGAAAATACCTTTCAGAATTACATTTCTTTACAGAACAATATGGAGCATATATTGTGTGTATTCTGTAAAACTATTAATGGAAACTAAGAGAGCAGTTATAATCAAGCATCCACTTTTCTTTAGAAAAACGTCTGATTAATCACATGAACTAAGAAAAACAAAGGCCCAAAATAGTTTCTTGTGTACATGACAGATTTTGCTGCCAAATAAGCTACAAAAAATTTTTGAATTTCTGAGTCATTTGGATTGCTGAGTTGTGGATAATATTATGGACGTGTATTATATTATTTATTATAAATTTTTCCCCCTCTATTCTCTTTCCCTTTATTCTTTTGATTATTTGAAAATAACATTGTAGATAAATTATAATATTTATGAATTTCATTTGAAGTTAGTCAAGCTGTCTTACACTCTTTATTATAAGAAGAGGATAGTAGATCTGATAGGATCTGATAGGATTGAGAACAACTAATGCATGGACTCTTGATTTTGCCAGCAGACCTATGAGATAGGTCCTTCATTTAGAAAGGAGAAAACTAAAGCAAATGGCACAATTGGTAAGGGGAAGAATCAGCACTTGACCCCAAATCCTACTGTGGAGTCCCTTCCATGTTCTTATGTATGAATCACGGTGGAGACAAGTAAGCATGTGACTCACAGTGACTATTTGGAGATGGCACTCTAACAATGAATACATAGAGGAAAATAATGAGCCTCTTTCCTTTTATGTGTGCTATTTCGTTGGCTTTTACATAAAAAAATGAGGTCCTGGTGGCACACTGATTAAAGTGCTTAACTGCTATACTGCTAACTTGAACACTAAGCATTGGAACCCACTGGGTGCTCCGGGGAAGAAAGTTGCAACAATCTGGTTCTGTAAAGATTTACAACCTTGGAAACCCTCTAGGGGCACTATGAATGGGAATTGACTCAGCAGTAGTAGGTATAGATTGATTATTATTTAGAATGTAGCTTTATTTTCTGCCTACTTTGATTCACTGAAAGCTATTGAATTACTAGATCTTAATCCCCCTCTGTTTCTCAGAAAAAAAAAAATTCACTAGGAAATTTCATCATTTTAAGATTTTTTTTGATTGATTCATGACTTGGGTTAGATTCCCATTAGAGAGATAAGGTAACTTGTAGTCCTCAGTACAGGAAAGAACACTATATTAGCAAGCAAGGAAATAAATTAAGACCCTGACTTAGATAACATAATTGGCCACAGGCAAATCACTTTATGGTATGAATCTCAGTTTCATTATTTGATTTTTTGTTACAATTAAATGAAGTACCACACAGAAAACAGTTCAACATGTGGTTGTAGGTCCCTGAATCATGGTGACCCCAGAAGCTACAGAATTGGACCACTGTGTTACGTAGATTATTCACTGGCTGATTTTTCATAGATAGATCACAATGGCTTTCTTCCTATCTATCTTCATCTGGAGCTCTGCTCAGCATCACAAATTAGTTGTGGTAGTGCATGAAGAAGATGGGCCAGATAGGCCATGGATCGCTCACACAGAATAATAGCATTCTACCACTGAACCCCCACCTCCCTCACAACCAACATTGTTGTTGTTAGGTGCCATTGAGTTGGTACCTACTCCTATCAACCCAATGCACAACAGAACAAAACACTGGTCCTGGGCCAACTTCATAATCGTTGCTATTTTGAGTCCATTGCCTCAGCCACTGTGTCAGTCCATCCTGCTGGGGTCTTCATCTTTTTCTCCAATCCTCCATTTAACCTAGCATGATATCCTTCTCCAGGGACTGGTCCCTCATGATAATACGTCTAAAATATGAGAGAGATGAAGTCTAGCCATCCTGGCTTCCAAGGAACATTCAGGCTGTACTTCTTCCAACACAGTTTGTTTTTTTTCTTTTGGCAGTCCACGGTACTTTTAATATTCTCAACCCAGTAACTCAAATGCATCAATTCTTCTTTGTTGTTGTTGTTGTCAGGTGCCACCAAGTCGGAACTGACTCACAGCGACACCATGTACAGCAGAACGAAACAATGTCCGATCCTGGGCCAACCTCACTACCGCTGCCACACTTGAGTCCATCAATGATGCCACCTG
>NW_006408553.1:23533210-23536489 GCF_000296735.1 Chrysochloris asiatica | reverse complement strand
AGATGATCTCTAAATATTCTCAACCCAGTAACTCAAATGCATCAATTTTTCTATAGTCTTCCTTATTCACTGTTCAACTGTCACATGCATATGAAGTTATTGAAAATACCATGGCTTGGGTCAGGTGCACCTTAGTCTTCAAGCTGACATCTTTGCTTTTGAATACTTCAAAGAGGTCTTGTGAAGCAGATTTGCCTAATACAATATGTCGTTGGATTTCTTGACTACTGCTTCCATAAGTGTTGATGGTTGGTCCTAGCAAAATGAAGTCTTTGACAACTTCAATCTCTCCTCTATTTATATGGATGTTGTTTATTGGTTCAAGGGTGACAATGTTTGTTTTCTTTACATTGAGGTTCAACCCATCAATAAGTAGTTTAAGTCCTCTTTGCTTTCAGCAAGCAAGGTTGTATCATCTGTATATTGCAGGTTGTTAAAGAGTCTTCTTCCAATCCTGGTGCCACATTTTCTTAAACTACTCTAGTTAACAAATGGCATACATTATGTTAACTCTTATCCTACCATAGATTCTCTACTTTAAACCACAGTTTCTTTAGTTATAAAATAAAGCATTTGTACTACCTCAAAAGATTTGTAAACCATTTCGAAGAACCCCTCTATCTCTGAACTTTAATTGCAATAGAATCACTTCAAATTATCTCCCTATGCATAAATCAAACCCTTGATGATTTCTGAATTCCATGAATTTCCTCATAGTTCAATTTGGACCCACCCATTATACATAGGGTTGTTCTGCGTCAGTACTGGCTGGATGGCATCTAACAACAACAAATAACAATATACTGCTAATTTCAAAGTGTTTACCAATAAATTATCATTCTAAATTGGATCAAAGCAACATTATAGCAGTCACTATTCAAGGTATAAGATTCATAAAAGATACTGCATTAACCCATTAAATTTTTTCCTTTAAAAATCAAGAAGCAATCTATTGAATAGCTTTCCTGATTTAAACAGTAATTTCGTTAATGATCAAACAAGACTCATAATCACACCTGAGGAACCCAATCAGCAGGATTACAATGTATTTCCCTAAACCTCTTCAAAGACCACATCCTTAAGGAACAGGGAAATCTATTTAGGACTAATGTTCTTTGATCCCTGCTAATTGTTTCATTGTATGCCAGTCCTTAACCACAAAATAAGAGACAACAAAATGCTTCACATAATCTTTTTTTTTTTTTTTTTGCAGAGCTACATTATTTAAACTTAGAATTTTTGTTTGTTTGTTTTATGTAAGCTCAGCAAAATAGTTTCCTTCATAGCAAGAAAATCAGTTCTCTGGGTGAAAGCTTCATTTTGCACAGAACCCCAATGATGTGCTCTGACATATAGTTTTAATATTTCCAGTCTTTTTTTGGTTTTGCTCATGTTCCCTCTTTCATAAAATAAAAACAGCCTTTTTTTTTTTTTTTTTTAATGCCTGAAAAGACCCAGCTCCCTCATCCATGGAGTCCTTATGTGGTGCTGTGGAGTTAATGCGCTGGACAGCAAAGTGGGCTTGAACTGCAAGGTTGGCGGTTAAAGCGTACCAGCCTCTCTTCGGAAACCCTATAGAGGGTCGCTATGGGTCAGAACAGACTCAAAGGCACTTAACAACAACAACAATGAAATATATCTCATCTCTAAAAACTATTTTTCAACTGTAGCCTTTTAAAGTACAACTTACATATTAGTTGCATTCATTTATTCATTCAGATATTTTAAAGTACTCATGGAGCAGTAAGGAGTCCTGTAGTGCAGTGGTTGGCTGCTAATGAAAAGGTCCATGATTGAAATTCTCAACCTCCTCTGTAGGAGAATGATGTGGCAGTCTGCTTCCCTTGGAAGGAACAGCCTTGGAAACCCTATGGGTCAGTTCTACTCCATTCCATAGGGACACTATGAGTTGGAATCCACTCAATAGCAATGCAGTAGGGTTAGTTTTGTTGTTGTTTTTAATGGAATGTCTCATTCTCAAACACTGTTTTTCATGCAACATGACTGCTGTCTCCATAAAATGTGGTGTATGGCCATGCATGGCCCCAGCTGCTTTGCTTTCCATCAAGTGCTTTTGCATGTATTTGTCAGTGATCCCTCTCGCTAAACGTTCCTATATTTTCATCCTTATTGAAAGCAAATCTTTTAAACCTTATCACTACTTGTGTTTCCAACCCAAGCATCAGTAATTTCAAAATAAATCACAATCCTTATTCAAATATCCTTTTAACTAATTTTATTGTTTTAAAAATGTTTATTATGTTTTCTCTTGGTGGTGGTGGTGATGTGCTGTGGAGTTGGCTCAGACTCATAGTGACTGTGTATAGGGCTTTCTAGGCTGAAATCTTCACAGGAGCAGAAAGCCTTATCTTCCTCCCATGCAAACACCTGTAGTTTCAAAGTGCTGATGGTGAGATTAGCAGCCCAACTTGTAACCAGTTCATCCTAGGTTAACAAATAATCAGTGAGAGGTGCAGTGTACTGTTAAGTCATTTCTGACTCAAAGTGATTCTATATAGGGCTCTCAAGGCTGTGATTCTTTATGGAAGCAGAAATCCTCATCTAACTCATGTGGAGCATATGGTGGATTCAAACCATTGACTTTGTGGTTAGCAGCCCAACTCCTAGTTTATTATGCCACCAGAGCTCCTTAAGCAGTGAGTAGTCAAAAAGAAAATGTTTGTTTGCATTTTAATGATTTCTTTTGAAGTAATATTTCCTCTATGTTATTGCAAGACAGTTTGTTTCCAAATTGCTCCACTGCCAGTATATAGACCTGATGTGGTGGTGTAGGACAAGCACTGGAGTGCCTACTGCAAGGTCAGAAGATTAAATCCACTGGCTGCTTTACAGAAACCCTATTCAGAAGAATTGATGCATTGGAATTATGGTGAAGAAGAATATTGAAAGTACCATTGACTTCCAGAAGTACAAACAAATCTATCTTGGGAGAAGTACAGTCACATGCTTCTTAGAAAGTATTTGTATTCTTAGATTAGGGACTACTGTCATCAGTAAGGACCAGTCCCTAGAAAAGACTATCATGCTTAGTAAAGTAGTGGATCAACAAAAAAGAGGAAAACCCTCAACAACATGGATTGACACAGTTGCTGCAACACTGAACTCAAACATAGCAATGATTGTGAAAATGGCAAAGGACCAGGCAGTGTTTGCTTTGTTGTACATGTCACTATAAGTTGGAAATGATTAGACAGTACTTAACAACAACTAAACATATATTTTTCACATACATATGGAAAAATAGACATTTGAAGTATA
>NW_006408553.1:23521165-23532749 GCF_000296735.1 Chrysochloris asiatica | reverse complement strand
AACAACAACAAATATATATATATACATACAGACTTTTAAACAGTTTGTGAAAAAATTACCTTTTAATTTAATTTTTCACAAAATTTTTGAAGCCCCTGATAAATGTATGTATGTATATATACATACATATGTGTGTGTGTATCAATGCATTTTTTTTTTCTCATGGTTACCAAATATGGAAGCAAATTATTCAAATGTTTATTCTTCATAGCTGGAGAATGGTTTGACCTTCAACGTGGAGAAAACTTTAGAAGTGCATTTGATACCAGAGCAATTTTTCTTTTAAAGCTTTTATTGTGAATTGAGTGATAGTTTACATGGGATAACATCAGTTTTGCACTCATCCTACTGTATTTTGTTTTACTGCAATGATTACAATCCCTCCAAGCATCACCATTCAATAATATTTGCTTCTATTCCCTCTGTTTTCTGTTTTTGTTTTTTAAATATAACATGCACAAAAACACTCAGGAATATTTAATCATTTAAACAACCAAAGGGCCCATTCTGCAAGCCTGCCTCCTTTCTACCAGCACACAGCCTTTCTCTTTCCATGAGGTCAGAGTCCTCAGATAGATCTCTCCATGTTATTGTCTCTGCCTCAATATCTGGTGTCGCTATTTCTCTGGATAGTGACCCACATTCAGCTTGTGCTCTTCTCCCTTGATGGTCCTAGGGTCCTCTGTTCCTGGACTATAAAATTAACTACTCCCCTCTTTATATTAAAAAAAACTTCTACCTTTACAGTTGTGACAATCGCCCAGAGCAATTATTTGCATCCATTCCATGTTTAGACAGTTTTTCTCTGCTCTTTCATGACTTACTTTTTTATTCTCAAAACATGGGTGAAAGAGCTTAAAGAAAGTAAAATAGTTGGAGGTTTTAACCTTTGAGACTTCACCCTAACAGTTTCAAATTTCAAAAGCCAATAAATCGTTTCCTAATACCTTTGTTTTCTCTTTTCTCTCAGAGTAAGTCATCTATGAAAAAAATATATATACTAATATGTTATGCCAATTCATATAATCAGCATTGCTAAGAAGCTTACATTTACTCTGAAGCTGATATTAGTTATTTGCTTTTGTTTTTGGCTTACTCATCCACAGCTGAAGGGGAAGAACCAACCAGAACTTCCACTAAGAAGAACTTTATTTTTCAGTAAATTTCTCTCTTGCTTTTCTTCTTATTCCACTGAACTCATTCTCTGTCTCATTCACTCTTTCCTCTGTTTTTAACTTCCAAATACTCCATTGTTTCAGGATCTCATTCTATTAACTCATACTACATTAAAATGTCTTTAAATACCATGTGTATCCTTTTGTGTGTTGTAGGATCAGCACTGGACTGCTAACAAGGTTGGTGGTTCAAACCCACCAACCACTCCTTGGAAACCCTATACAGGGTTCCTATGAGTGAGAACACATTAAAAAGCACTTAACAACAGCCAAATTTATATGTAAAAATGGATCCTTGTGATGGGTGTGGCATCTCCAATTTAACTAGACAAAATCAACTCCAGTAGTAGTTCTTAAAACAGCTCCTCTGCTTGTCTTGTGCCTCTTAGTAAACACTGCCACTATCTACCCTACTACACAAGCCAGATATATGAGTTATTCCTCTCTTCCCCTCACTATTCTTCCACCCCCATATGTAGTCCATCAACATATCCCTTCTAACTCCATATATCTCCGGAATTCTTCCAATTTGATCTCTATTTCTCCTGCTTTGTCCAAGACATCAAAATTTCTTGCCTAGTTGAGTGACAATTTTTTTAACTCATACTATTGATTTTACATATGCCCTTTCCAATGAATTATCCAAAGAACCTAGGATGTTCTCTTTAAAACATGAATTATGCCTTTAAAATGTTATACTGATTTAAGTATGCCTGTCAAATACTATATGATCTTACTACTTATATGAAATAGGTAGTATATAGAAGCCAATGATTAGTAATGGTTATCTGTTGCTGGAGGAAGAAGAGAGGAAGAATTTTTGCTTAAGGGTGTTAAGTTTATACTAATGATCAAGAAATACTTTTGAAAAGGGTAAATATAATCTCCCTTCTGCCACACGAAGAATGTAACCTTTATCACTGAACTATACATGTAGACACTGTTGAATTGTTGAATGTTTTATTATATATATTGTTCACATCAATATAAAATCAAACCACATGAGCGAGATTCTCTTGTTTAAACCCTCCAATGGTTTTTCATCTTTTAAAAAATAAAGTATCAGTTCTTTATCCTGGCCTCAATTTTATCTTAATTTCTATAATTTTCCTATTTGTCTATATCACTTCAAAATCACTGACCTTTATTCTTTATTTGTTGGTATTATTCTGACTTGTCAGAGTTTTGCAGACCTTAGGGCCTTTGCACTTGCCTTTTTTTAAAGACTGGAACATTTCCTCTCAGACCTGTAAAAGGCTGACTGTCTCTTCTTTAGATCTCAGATTAAATGTCATGCTCTCAGAGAGATCTTCTCTAAACTCTCATTTTAGTTTCCCTGCCGTTCACTGAACTTCACAACAAATTGCATTAGTTTTAAGCTGAGCGTTATCGCTCTCTGGTATTTTACTGGTTTATCTTTGGCTTGTCTTTTGCCACCCTGTGCCCTCAAAATGAAAGATAAGGTCCACTGACTTTATCTGCTTATACACAGCTGTAATTCTAGCCTACAAAAAGTAGCTGGCACACAGAAATACTCAGTAAATAATTTAGGATGAATGAATGAAAATCACTTGAAAACAATCTAAAATGAGTCAAATAACTGACAATATTTGGCTTCTTGCAAATGCTATTTAATTACACTCTTCCACTGTGAGTCGAAACCTAACAGAAGGCACTTAACAACAACAACAACAACTTGGGATTGTATCTCTGTATACAGGTGTTTCATCTCTTGAGGAACTGAAGAGCAAACATGTTCTGGCTTCATAGGTAACAGTAACTAAACTTCTGACTTAAAGTGCTCTGTGGGTCATACATAGGTCTAAGCTGTCAGCATTAAGACTAACTACAGATGCCCTGTTGAACTACTTTCTGAGCTGGGCTCTTAAGTACCTGTCAAAGTTTACAATTTGAGAGCAAACATAAATGTACCTGAATGCCTTTCAACTTGGAATATTTGATACTTGAAAATCACTTCTAGTTCACTTTTTGCTAGCTTGATCTATTCATCTGAATTTCAGGGCCTGATTCATCAGTTTCTAGAGATCCATTGATAAAGCCAGTCAGCATTTCACTCTGCCAGCCCATGAGTAAAAATGGGTGGTGGTGAGGGGGGCAGCTGCAGGCTCAAAGAAAAAGAAAGAAATCTTTTTTACTGATGCTGCTTTTAAATAATTTTTAAGAGCACAATAGATCTAATAGGAAAAGTTATTTTTTTCTCTTAATCCTTCATCTAAATACAGAATATATTCTCTTTCCACTCTTTTCTTTTTCCCCCACTTTAAGGTTTATCCAAGAACTAAAAGCAAAACATCATTCTACTCATACAGGCAAAACACAAGGTATCATAAAAGCTGTGTCTATATGTTATAGACCACCTAGCCTTGTTTCCCATGGCTCTAAATAAAGCACTGTAGCAAACAGTACAAGAGGAGCTGAACTTTGGATAGTGGGCTCAGTCATTAACCTTTAGGAGCTAAATAACTGTCATTCTCTCTCTCTCTCTTTTTTTTTTAAAATAAAATAAAGCATTCTCAAATTTCTGGCTTAAATTGGAATCAAAATCCTATTTGGGGTCACGCCACTTATAAGAGTCCTACTCATCAAGGTGGTTCAGCTTGCCTCATGACTTAATAATGCAAAGAACATTTCCTAGAAATTTCCTTTCTTAAGAAAAATGTTGTGGAAACAAGAAATTTGCATATTCTAGAAGTCTCCTTTCAGTCACAATCTACATAGGAAATAAAATGAGTACCTTATGAATCAAACTATTAACGAGTTTGGTTTTTAGTTTGTTACAATATGTGTGTTGTTCAGTGCCGTTGAGTGGGTTCCAACTAATAGCAGCACTATATGAGGTTTTTGAAGAGCAACTGGTGTGTTTGAATCGCCGGCCTTGCAGTTATTAGTCCAGTTCATAGCCTACATCAACACATGAGGATTCCTTTATAACATATCAATGAATAACACATCAAACACACCACTAATCATGAACTCAGACATACAAATGATTCTTACATTAGTCTAGCCATTACCTGCAAGGAAAGAGCTTGTTTGTGTGGTGTGTTCTATTGAAGAACTTAGAAGAACTTTCCTTGTGAACTTCTCTGAACCTGACTTAAATACCTTCTGCCCCCTTCAGCATTACATAACCTAACCAACTATTTTTAAGTTTCCTAATCTCCTAAATATCTTTATTTTATTGATGTTCAGGAGATAAGGTAAATCTGCTAAAAGTGAAAGATGTCATTTTGAGATCTGACACAAGCCATGATCTTTTCCATGTCCTTATATACATGGTGGATAATGAAAAAGGAGAAAGAAGAATTGATGCATTCAAACTGTCATTGTTTGAAGGAAGAATATCGAACAAATTGTGGACTGTCAAAAGAATGAACAAATTAATCTTAGAAGAAATATAACCAGAATGCTCCTTAGAAGCAAGGATGGTGAGACATCAACTTGATAACTTGGGATGTGTTATCAGGAAAAACATATCATTAGAAAGGGAAAACTAGAGGGTCAGCAAAACCTAGGGAAACCCTCATAAGGTAGATCAATACAACCACAACAATCAAATCACACATACCATTAGCATGAAGGTAGCACAAGACAAGGCAATGTTTCATTGTTCTACACAAGGTAGCCATGTATCAGAGCAAACTTAGCAGCAATTGACAAAAACATTCTCCTAAACTATCAATAAAATTAAATAAAAATAACCATATTGTTAATTGTTGTTGTTAAGTGCCGTGGAGTCGATTCTGACCCATGGCGACCCTGTATAGGGTTTCCAAGGAGCAGCTGGTGAACTAGAACAACCGACCTTGCAGTTCAAACGACTTTGCAGTCTGTTGCATTAGCCCACAGCACCCCATTAGGTGCCATATAGTAAGTTCTCATTCATAGGATCCTAGGCACAACACTGACCAGTCTTTCACCATCCTCACAATAGTTGTTGTGACTGAGCCCACCACAGCTGCAGTCACAGTGTTAATCCATTTTATTGAGTGTCTTACTCTTACTCTCTGACCTTCTGCTTTATCAAGCATGATGCCTTTTGCTAGGGACTGGTGTTTCCTGAAAATATGTCCAAAGTATATGAGAGTAAGTCTCATCATTGTCACTTCTAAGGAACATTCTGACTCTACTTCTTCAAACAGATTTGTTTGTTCTTCTGGCAGACCATGGTATATTCAATATTCTTTTCCAACACCATAGTTCAAAGGTATCAATTCTTCTTTGGTCTTCCTTATTCATTGGCCAGCTTTCATATGCATATGAGGCAATTGAAAATACCATGAATTGGGTCAGGTGCACCTTCATTTTCAAAGTGACATCTTTGCTCTTTAACACTTCAAAGAGGTTTTTTCCAACAGAAAATAACCATAGACTTATAATAAGGAAGGAAAATCTCACTTCACATCTCTGGACATTCAATGTCTGTTTATAAAAATCAGAGGCTTTAACTTGAAAAATTTTAATCGCTGAATTCCCAACAGGTTATTTGAAGAAAGTGAAGTTGTGTGTGATTGACACCCTGCTTTCTAGGCCTGGATTTAAATATTTTCTTTCACTTGCTCCCTTACTAAAGAGAATTCAGTTGTATTCCATTGTTAAATTCCAAACTCGGTGTTCTGAATTTCTGGAATATATTCATGAAAATCTAATTCCATCATGGCATGTAAAAAATTTATTTTAACTTTAAATTGGTCTGTGCTGATGCTACATTTGGCATGTTGTTGTTATGAGGTGCTATTCAGTGGGTTCTGACTCAAAACATTGCAATGCACAACAGAACAAAACACTGTAGGGTTATGCACCATCTTCACAATTGTTACATTTGAGCTCACGGTTGTAGCCACTGTGTCAATCCATTTTATTGCAGGTCTTCCATTTTTTCACTGATCCTACACTTTATTAAGATTTTTAATTACCTTTTCTGGGGATTGGTCTCTTCTAGTGACATATGCAAAGTACTGGAGATGCAGTCTTGCCCTCCTCGCAGCTAAGGGGTATTTTAACAACACTGCTTTCAAGACAAATGTGTTTGTTCTTCTGTCGGTCCATGGTGATTTCAATATTCTTTGCCAACACCATAACTCAAATGCATCAATTCTTCCTTATTCATTGTTCAATTTTCATATGTGTATGAGGCAATTTTAAATAGCACGGGTTAAATGTTAACCAGTTATTTTTGATACAGTGACCATGTATTCCTTTCATCTTTTGATGTTTCCTGCATCGTTCAATAATTTGCCCATAGAATCCTTCAGTACTGCAACCTGAGGCTTGAATTTTTTTCTTCAGTTCTTTCAGCTCAAGAAATGCTAAGCTTTCCAAATTGTTGTTGTATTGTTAAGTACCATGGAGTTGGTCCCGACTCATAGTGACCCTGCACAGGGTTTCTGAGGCTGTAAATCTTTGAGGGAGCAGAAAGCCTCATCGTTCTTCCGCGGAACAACTGGTAGTTTTGAACTGCTGACCTTGAGGTTAGCAGCCTGATTCGTAACCACTATGCTACCAGAGCTCCTTTTCCAAATTGTTAGTAGTTTATTATGCTCAGGAATTTGTTCTGCTAAAACAAACAAACAAACAAACAAACAGACAGACAAAACCTGGTCTTCAAAGCAAACTGCTTAAGAATAAAAATTAATTAATCCTGTAACCAAGAATAAATGTTCTTATCATAACAGTAAGAACCCCAATTCTTTGCTTTATATGTTATTTAACATTAAAACTTTTAGAGATTCTTCTGAATTAACCTATTAAACTTTTAGCTGCAAATAAGCAAGAACCTTGATCATATCAAGCAAAAATCTTAAAAAAGAAAGAAAGAAAAAGAAATGCTAAGCTTATTCTTCCCTTTTGGTTTTCTGACTACAGGCCTTATAATATTTTACTTTGTCTTCTTGAGCTGTCCTTTGGGAAAAGTTCTGTTCATCTTTTTTTTACTTCATCGTTTCTTTCATTTGATTTAACTTCTCTATGTCAAGAACAAGCTCCAGAATGTTTTTTGACATCCATTTTGGTCTTTTCTTTCTTTGCTGTCTTTTGTATAACCTTTTACTTTCTTAATGGATGATGTTCTTGATATCATCCCACAACTAGTCTGGTCTTTGGTCATTCGTGTTCAAAGAGTCAAATCTTTTCTTGAGATTTTCTTTACATTCTGGTGTGATATATTCAAGGTCATATTTTGACTCTAATGGACTTGTTTTAATTTACTTAAGCTTCAATCTGAACTTGAGTATGAACAATTGATCGTCTCTTCTACAGTTGACCTCTGACTTTGTTTTGGCTGATGATACTAAGCTTCCTCAGCATCTCTTTTCACAGATGTAGTCTATTTGATTCCTGTGTATTCCATCTGGTGAGGTCTATGTGTGGTTCAAATTGACCTTGTGGTCTAGCTCATTATCCTGCAGTGCCACACCATCTGGTGAGGTCCGTGTGAATAGTCATTGTTTATGTTGTTGAAAAAAGACACATGCAATGAATAAGTCATTAATAGTGCAAAATTTTATCATGCAATTTCCAGTGTCATTTCTATCACCAAAGCTATGTTTTCCAACTACTGATTTCCTGCTCTTTATTTACAAATTCCAATCATCAGTAATTATTAATGCATCCTAATTGCATGTTTGATCCACTCTAGTCTGAAAAAGTTGGTAGAATTCTTCATCACTGGTTTTGGTGGCTGGTGCATAAATTTGAATAATAGTTTGCATTAACTGGTCCTCCTTCTAGGGATATTGGTATTAATCTATCATAGGCATTATTGTGCTTCAAGATAGATCTTGAAATGCCTCTTCAATTTGTCATTCCCATCATAATAAACCATGTGATTGCCTGACTCAAAGTGTCCAGTACCTGTACATTTCAGCTCACTAATGCCTAGGATATTGATCATTATGCATTCCATTTTATTTTTTATGCCTTTCATTTTCCTAGATTCATAGTTTGCACATTCCATGGTCTGATTATTAATCAAAGTTTGTAACTATTTCTTGTTATTTGGAGTTGTGAACCACCTGCAAATGAAGGTCCAAGAAGCTATATGCTCTATCTACATTATGAAGGTCAACTCTACTTTGAGGAGGCACATCCTCACCAGTCATATTTTGAGTGATTTCCAACCTCAGGGATTCATTTGTGACATTATATCAGACAATGTTTTGCTGCTCATTAGGTTTTTAAGGATTAATCCCTCAGAAGTAGACCATGTATTGCTTATTCCTTGTCTGTCTTAGTCTAGAAGCTCTACTGAAACCTTCCCACAGTGGGTGACCCTGCTGGTATTTAAAACACCAGTGGCAGAGCTTCCAACAACACACAAGCCACTACAGTTCAACAAATGGACAGAGGTGTGGGGACATTATGCATAGAAGAAACGATATTAATAATTATAATTCTTTGCCTTTAAACAATGTTGTTGTTGTTGCTGTTAAGTACTGTCAAGTCGGGTCCGACCCATAGTGACCCTGTATAGGGTTTCCAAAGAACAGCTGGTGAGCTTGAACCACCAGCCTTGCAGTTCAAATGGCTTTGCAGTCTGGTGCATTAATCCACAGCGCCACACCAGGACTCAAACAATCTTAGGTGTTTTCATATTATTTTTCACATATATTCTCTAATTTGAAGTAGTTTTGATCCTGTGATGTAGCCAGAATAAGATTGTTTTACAGATTAGGGAACTGAGGATAAGTAATTTAAGTGTCTAGCTCTAAGACTGGGATTTTAGCTGTAGGATTCAGAATCCCAGTCTAGTGTTCTTTCACAAAATTACCAATAATACCATATACAACCAACAATAATATGATATAAAGTTAGTGCTACTGTCAGAACAAAAAGTTCATGAGCACAAAAATGTTACACTACTGTGGTCCATGTATCAAAAAGAAGGTAGCAGATTATTTTAAGTTTTCATTGAAAAATGTATGAGATGTTTTTTCTGATGCAATTCTAACACTAACTGCATTCTTATAAGATGTTACATCTGTCTGGGGAGTGGAGTGGCTCTGTAGGATAAGCGCTGGACTGTGAACCAAAAGGTCAGCGGTTCTAGAACACCAGCATCTCCTTGAGATAAAGATGAGACTTTCTGTTTCCATAAAGATTTACAGCCTTGGAAACTCAGTACAGGGTTACTGTGAGTTGGAACCAACTTGACACCACCAAGCTGTCAGGCCTCGGATATTAATGTTAGCATTGAACCATGACTCATAGATATCTACGAGCCAACTGTAAAATTCTGGAGTTCTGTAATTCTTACATGTTTATGCCTTATTTTAAATTTATTTTTATTTTATTAAACTTCCTTTTCCAGGTAAAATGGTAATCTAAGAAAGTGAGAATCTGCCATATTTTTCAAGTAAGAAAACTCATCTGCCTCCATAACGGTCTCTCTATAATGTGTAACATGGTTATGGCTCTTTAGGATAAAGCACTAGACTACAAGGTTGGTGGTTCAAACTCAACCGGCTGCTCCTTGGAAACCTTATACAGGGTCCCTATGAGTCAGAACAACTTGATGGCACTTAACAACAGCAATGACAATCCTTGCTATCAGACTATAAACCTGTTACTTCCTTCGTTGTTATTATTTAGAGAGAGTTTCTCCTTCCTGTGTTATAGTTTCAGTATTCAGTCTCAAAGCCATATAGTTTTATGCTCCTTTGGTTGAGTTCATTTCTTTAAGAAACAGAATTTGTTAGAATCATTGGTGTCCTGCTGTTGTCAATGAACTTTCTCAAACTGGTGAACATGCCAAAGTTATCAAAGGGACATTTGTTTTTAATGTAACTTATTTCTGAAGCCAATATAGCAACAATAAAGACAACAATTAAAAGTACCAATGCGCTTTTGGCATCTATGTATTACGATTTTCAAAACTGTCCATACCCTCTAACATGGCAATTAGTTAGCAATATTTTACCTGGAATGAGGTGGCTTAATAATAATTAAATAAATTATTTATCATTTCATAGAAAACAACAGGAGTGTTTAGGTGCTTAGGACAATGTTATTTGTGAACATAAAAAGATGAAAATCACCTAAATGTCTAACTTTATGGAAATGGTTTCATAAAATATAGAATATACACTTTCATGATACTTATGGGAGCACGGAGTCGTTGTAGGATAAACATTGGACTGAGAACCACAAGGTCCATGGTTCAAGTACACTGGAAATTTTGTAATGCTGTGCAAGCTTCATCTAGTGAGTCTAGAGACCTGCAGCATCAGTCCTCAACTCACTAGGTGCTTTCCTTATCCTGGTTTGCTGTGAGAAGGCTAAGGAAATTCACCTAGTCAGTGCCTTCAGTGGCCTTTCTTCTGAGACAGACACACTTCTTAATAGCTTTTCAGGACTGTTTACCCTGAAGCAAGAACTCTAGTACTCATGTAATATTATGAATAATAAGCATACACACAGAAACTCATTTGGAGTTCACCTTAGTGCCATTCACTGCTAACACCTTCATGGATTTTTAATTCAGATTCACAACTCTTCCCTTTGTAAAATGCATGGTTTTAACCTCACCTCACACAGAGGCACATTCATAAGCCTTTTGGTTGTAAAATGTGTAATGGTAATTGCATATTTTTTAGAATGGCTGCACTATAAATTCAAACTAGGGCGTAGAGATGCTAGAGCATTAAGGACATCCATGGAAGTGGGTATGCTCAAAATGTTATTTTATTTTGGGGAGGTTTTGCTCACAATTTCAATTGTTATTTGACAAAATAATTTGTTAGTGGAAAAAAGGAATTTGTCTCTACCAACCCCTTTTTGAGGCTTTCTCTTGGTACCAGAGCTCAAGTACAAGTGTGCTGTAGACCAGGACACTTTTCCTCAATTCCTAGTGTGCATCCATCATGCCCTGAGCCTGTCTTTAGTTGAATTCCGTAATACAGGTCATTCAAAATCCAGTGCCATCTCAGTCCAACACACCTACTGCATTAGACAGTATTTTCCTATTGTTGTTGTTCAGTTCCATGGAGTCAGTTCTGACTTATAGTTTCTGAGGAGCGCTTGGTGGGTTTGAACAGTCAACCTTGCTGTTCAAACCAACTTTGTGGCCCAGTGCTTTATCCAGAGTTCAATTTGTACAAATCACTTATTCAAAAAGCACTGAATGATAGCACTAGGTTCCTATTTGCTGTTCTGGTTAAGTGACATTAAGGAGATTCTGACTCATGTCAACCCTACGTATGCCAAGTAGAAAGAACTGTGTCAGATTATTCAAAGTGGGTTTTTGTGTTTTTTGGGGGGGGGAACAGATTGCCAGTTTTATCTCCTGAGGCTTCTCTGGGTGGCTTCAGACTGCCAGCCTTTTTTCTAGAAGTCCAGTACTTACCCATTCATGCTAACATGGGTCACCTGAGCTCCTACTAAGAGACAAG
>NW_006408553.1:23488256-23520525 GCF_000296735.1 Chrysochloris asiatica | reverse complement strand
GTTAGCAACAACAAATATATCTATCTATTGCTTGGTTGAAAATTGAGCACTATGCTAAATTCAGTTCCAGACCTGAAGGATGACCAAGAGCTACAGTCTCAGGTTCCACCAGTCTCTATTTTACCAGTTATCTTGATTTATTTTATGACATTGTGTTTTATTCCACATTTTCTACAACTCTATCCAGAATCTTCTAATGTGATTACTTTCAGAGTAGTTGATACTGATAGCCAGGCACCATAAAGTTAGCTGGTTTCAGGCATTTTATAGACTGGTGTTCACATGTTCCATTAATCCCTTGGCTTAATTATTTCCAAGCATCTTGAATTTTAATCATTCTTTCCTGCAGACAGGGAAAAAACCAATAGTTGCACCTTAGATAGCCACTCTTAAGCTTTTAAGAGCCCATTTGCTACTCACCAAAGTAGGATGCAGATTGTTTTCTTTGTGGACTCTGGTATGCTGCTGTCCATGGTGTCCTCTGAAACTATGATCCTGAGGTCCAGCAGCTCATTCCTTCATGGTGGTTAGTAATGTCTCTGTAGCCTGGACACTGGCAGACCCAGGGCCTTTTGACTTGTGGCTTTGGGGGATGAGGATGTCATAGGCTGACTCATTGACCTGTCCAGTCTGTGTAACTTTTGACAGCTACCACCTGCCAGATCCACTCTCGCCCCTTTCTTCTCTCCCGTCTCATGGATCTGTGACACTAATTCTTCCCCTTCCTTCTGGCTTTCTTCACCTCCAGCCTCTCTTGACTTGGGGACTTTTCTTCTAGGAGGAGTCACCCTTGGGAATTTAAGGGAAGTTTTAATATCTATTATTTAGAATCAAGTTGGTATATAACCTTAATCATGACACATGCCAAATTACATGCTTTTCCAGTGTCACTTTGGGATAAAAAGCTGGACTGCAAGGTCAGTTTGAACCATGAAGCTGGTGGTTCAGACTCACCAGGCACTTCTTGATACCTTATAGAGGGTCACTATGAGTTGGAAATGACTGGAAAGCATGTAACAACAACAACAACAACAATGCAGAGGTAGAGCCTTGTGTGCCACTGTAGGAAAAAAGCACTGCAGTGGTAACCACCAAGTTGGCAGTTCAAACTCACCAACTGCTCCTTGGAAACCTGATATAGGACAACTGTGAGTTGGAAATGACTCTATGGCAATTAACAACAAGCAGAAGTTTTCATAACTTTGTCCCCTACATGCTCTGCCCACATTCGTGGATAGGTTTGCAGCAAAGGTACAAATATCCTCTATCACACTTTTCATATGTTTGGTCATACTTCCACTGTCCCTCCCACACCTGTTCAACCTGTAAGTCTATCCATGCATCTACCGTTATTGCAGGATCATACATAGAACAGTAGTTATCTCTGTTGCCTTTAACTCTTGCACTCCTCCCCATGTCTTCCTGAGCTTTCTTTTACCAATATCCCTATTATTTTATATTGTCTTCCCCTTCACCCAAGTTAACATGTGTCTATACTCTAGCCAGTGAGTTACTCATCCATCCCACTTTGATAATCAGCAAAGAATGCTTCTTTTAGTGTAAAACTTTTCGTGACTTTTTACAATACAAAGATTGGTCTCATGTAATTATGTGAAAGATGGTCACTCCATGGTATTCTCCAGGTTCACCCATGCTATGAGTTTCACAGATTCATCATAATATTTCAGCATTGCATAGCATTCTATTGTGTGCATGTACCAAAGTTTGTCTATTTATTCTTTGATTGATGGACATTTAAGTTGATTCCATTATTTTGCTATTATGAATAGTGCTGTGATGAACTTGGGTGTCTATATATCTATTTGTGTTTGTGACTCTGATTTCCGGAGTAATTATACTAACTATATATGGGTCACATGATATTATTATTTCCAATTTTTTGAGGAAGCATCATATTGTTTTCCATAGTAGTTGCACTATACAATATATGAGGGCTCCAGTCTCTTCACACCCTCACCAGAATTTATTGTTTTCTGCTTTTTTTTTTTTTTTTAACTCTGCTATTAATGCTGGAGTAAGATGATAGCTCACAATTTTTACTTGCATCTTTCTAATGGCCAATGGAAGTTCTGGTGTGGCACTGTGGATCTGGACTGTGAGACACAAGGTCAGCAATTCAAATCCACCAGCTGCTCCTTGAAAACCCTATACAGGGTTGCTATGAATTGGAACTGACTCGATGGCACTTAATAACAACAAAAGTGGCTAATGAATGCAAGCACTTATTCATATGTTTGTTGGCCACCTGAATGTCTTCTTTGATGAAGTACTCGTTCATGTTGTCTGCCCGTTTTTTAACTGGACTATTTGTCTTTTTCTTATGGAAGTGTTGAAGTTTTCTATAAATTTTAGAGATTAGTCCCTTATCTGATAGCCATTGAGATATATTGTATTGCAGTCTGTGTGTTCTATTGTACTCATTTGGTAAAATCTTTTGGTATGCATAATTGTCTAATATTTAGTAGCTCTCAGCCTATTTTGTCTTCTGCTGTTTGTGTGTTTTCTATTATGTTTGATATAATATTTTTGCCATATAACAGTGTTCCTTAGTTTGTCCTTATTTTTCAATGATGATCTTTATAGTTCTATGTTTTACAATTAGGTATATGATCCACCTTGAATTAGTTTTTGTATGTGGTATGAGATATGTGGTGTACATTGCTAAAGACCAAGTCTCTGGGAATTGATGGAATACAAATTGAAATCTTTCAACAAAATGATGCAGCTCTGGAGGCACTCACTCATCTGTGCCAAGAAATTTGGAAGACAGTTACATGGCCAACTAAATGGGAGAGATACATATTTTTGCCCATTCCAAAGAGAGGTGATCCAACAGAATGCGGAAATCACTGAACAATATCATGAATATCACAGGCAAGTAAAATTTTGCTAAAGATAATTCAAAAATGACTGAGCAGTACATAACAGAGAACTGTAAAAGGTTCAAGCTAGAATTATAGGTGGACGTGGAGTGAGGGATGCCATTGCTGATGTCAGATGAATCTTGGCTGAAAGCAGAGACTATAAAAAAGACAATGAGTATTCTGGGACACTTAATTGTGCCCATGAGGAAACTGTACATAGACCAAGAGGCAGTTGTTCAAACAGAACAAGGGAACATAGGACGGTTTAAAATTAGAAAAGGTGTATGCATCAGGGTTGCAGTCCTTCACCGTACTTATTCAATCTATAGGCTGACCAAATAATTTGAGAGGCTGGGTTATATGAAGAAGAACATGTCAACAGGATTGGAGGAAGAGTCATTAAGAAAAATATGCAGATGATACAACCTTGCTTGCTCAAAGCAAAGAGAACTTGAAATACTTACTGATGAAGATCAAAGACCACAGCCTTTGGTATGGAAAGGAAAACTTCAATGTAAGGAAAACAAAACTCTTCTCCTCTGGACCAATAAATAACATCAAGATAAATGGAGAAAAGATTGAAGTTGTCAAATAATTCATTTTTTGTTCCTATTAACCATCAGCACTCAAGTAAGCAGTGGTCAAGAAATCAAATGATGTATTGCATTGGGCAAATCTGCTGCACAAGACCTCTTTAAAGTGTTCAAGAGCAAAGATGTCAGTTTGCAGACCCAAAGGTGTGCCTGACCCAAGCCATGGTATTTTCAATAACCTTATATGCTTGTGAAAGTTAGACAATGAATAAAGAAGAATGTACAAGAATTTATACATTTGAGTTATGGTGTTGGAGAAGAATATTAAAAGTACCATGGACTGGCAAATGAACAAACTAATCTGTGTTGGAAGAACTACAGCCAGAATGCTCTTTACAAGCCAGAATGACCAGATCTCATCTCTTATATTTCAGGCATAGGGTCAGGAGGAATTAGTCTGTGGAAGAAATTATGCTTGATAAAGTAGAGGGTCCAACGGCATGGATTGGCACAGTGGCAAACAGCAATGGGCTTAATCGTAACAACATTTTTGAGATTGGCACAAGACTGGGCAGTGTTTAATTCTGTTTTGTGTAAGGTTCCTATGAGTAGGTACTGAATCGATGGCAGTTAACGGAAATAATATGAGATATGTGTTTTGTTTAATTCTTCAGCAAATGGATATACAATTTTGTCAACCATTTGTTAAAGAAACTTTTTCTTCCCTATTTAATGTGTTTAGTCCCTTTATCAAAAACCGCAGCTGGATGGATTTATGATTGGCTTGCAATTCTGTTCCATTGATCTATATACCAGGCTGCTTTGACTATTGAGACTGAGTAACAAGTTTTGGTATCAGGAAGTCAAAGACTTCTTACTTTATTCTACTTCTTCAGTAATGCTTTGCTTACCTAAGGTTTCTCCTTTCCATATAATGCTGGTGATTAGGTTTTCCATCTCTTTAAAGAATGATGTTGGAATCAGGATTAGGATTGCATTGTATCTATAGATTGCTTTGAGTAGTATTGATATTTTCACAATGTTACATCTTCTCATCTGATAACATGGGTTAGTTTCCAATTTATGTATATGTCTGTTGGTTTCCTGTAGTAATGTTTTGTAGTTTTCTTTGTATAGGTCTTTTGTTTCTCTGGTTAGATTTATTCCTAAAAACTTTATTTTTTGGGTGGCTATAGTAAATGGTTTTGCTTTTCTACTTTACTTTTCAGAGATTTATTTAATAGTGTAATGAAATCAGACTGATTTGTTAAAAAACTTGTTATAGTGAATTGAGTGAAGATGATAGAGCATAGCATCAATTTTACGTTGAACGAATCATGGCTTCATTTCGTTTCAGGGATTGCAATCCCCTCACCATGTAACATCAGTTATCCCACTTCTTCCCTGTGATTTTTGTTTCCATTCTACCCTCCTTCCCAACCCTTCTGAACTTTGCCCTTAGGTACATACTGCCCTTTTGATCTTGAATGGTTGACCATTCCCTGACCAACACCTTGCAAGTGTAGTTGACACCCCCTGCTTACTTATCTACCACTTGGTTAAAATTCGAACCACAGGGGTTAGTTCAGTTCTAAACATGAAGAGTGGCCAAGGACCATAGTCTCAGGTTCTTACAGTCTCTTTTTTACAAGTAAACCCTGTATTTTTAATAATTTCAGTCTTGTTCCACATTTTATTCCACTCTATCTAGGACCTTCAAGTGTGACCCATTTCAGAAAAATCAGCAGTGGTAGCTAGGCACCATCTAGTTCTTCTGGTCTGAAGGTCATAGAGACTGATGTTCACATGTTCCATTAGTCTCTTGGACTAATTGTTTCCAAGTATCTTCAATTTCCATCACCCTTGTTTCCTCCACACAGGGAGAGAATCAATAGTTGAAACTTAGCTCATTAGTTTTTAAAGATCCCAGTTGTCACTCACAAAAGTATGATGTAGAACATTATCTTTATGGACTATGTCATGCCAATTGACCATGGTGTCCCATAAGATGATAGTCCTGAGATCCCAGGCCCAGCAACTCATTTCCTCCTAATTATTGGTAATGTCTTAGAAGGTTTCATAATTTTGTCCTTGTATGGTTTACCATGTTCATAGACATGTTTCTACCTATGTATAAATATCCTCTGCCACACCTTTATATATTTGTGGATACACTCCCACTCTCCTTCCCATACCTGTTCAGCCTGTGTATCTGTCCATGCATCTACCTATAGATCACTGTTGTTGTAGGGTTATGTATATAATTACAAGAATGGCATGGTGCCCATGACTGACTTCCTCTGGCTTTCCAAGGGGGAAGGAAAATCAAATTCATAATCAGTTCACGGATGATTCCTATGAGGTGAAGGTCAGACATACGTCCACTCTACAACATAATCAGTTTAAGGACTTACGTGTGCCTGACCCAAGGTATTTTCAGTAGTCTCATATGCATGTGAAAGTTAAATTATGAATAAGGAAGACTGTAGAAGAATTAATGCATTTGAGTTATAGTGTTGGAGAAGAATATTAAAAGTACCATGGACTACCAGTGGAACAAACAAACCTGTGCTGGAAGAAGTACCACCAGATTGGTCCTTAGAAGCCAAGAAGGTCATATTTTATTTCTCATAATTTGGACATAATCAGGAGGGACCTGTCTCTGGAGAAGGACATCATGCTTGGTAAAGTGGAGGGACAGAGAATAAGAGGGTGATCCCTAATGAGATGGAGTGGCACAATGGCTGTAGCAATGGGCTCAAGCATAGCAGCAGTTGTGAGGATGGCGAAGGACCAGTGTTTCGTTCTGTACATAGTGTAACTGTGGGTCAGCACCTAGCAACAACAATACAAGTTTGTTGCTACAACATCTTCTGACATCAACCATCCTTCCACAACACTCTTTACTTCACATTGGATTAGATAATATGTTGAAATGATCACACAGAACTCAGAGACAGTATTCATGGCTATTGGGTTAACTAAGAAAGTGAACACGGTGCAATTCAGGATCAGAAACAATTCAGAATGCAGCAATTCTCCAGTCAGGAGCACCTCTTATCTGTCATACTGCAGGCACACCTCACTTATGTTTCCAACCTCTCAGCCACGTGGTACTTCAGCTTCTGCACTACACAGGCAAGTACAACAGAGTTCCTTTAGCCTGTCTATAAATGCCCAAAGGGTAAAGTCTGCAAGCCAGCCTCCTGCCCAACAACACTCAGCTTTATTCGGTACATGAACTGAAAACCTGCCACTGCTGGGTCATCTCATGTCACTGCCTCTGTTGCTGCCACTTTTTCAGGCAGGTATCTCTTACTCCACTGATACTTTTTTCTTGATGGTCCTGGGATTGACTATTTCTACTTCTGAGATGACTCCTTTTGAACATAGTGGGATGGCACAACAACAAATGCTGACATTAGAGTCTCATACACCCTATTTACACAGTTCCGCTGTTACACTGTAATAGGATTAGCACTGGCCATAAGGTCAGTAGTTCAAACCCACCAGCTGCTCCTCAGAAACTCTGCTCAGTCATTATGAGTCAGAACCTATTCAACGGCACTTAACAACAACAACTCAATCATTTGATGGGAGTTAAGATGACTTTGCAGTCCTGGGGTGGTGCTGTAGGATATACTAACCAAAAGGTTTGTGCTTCAAACCAACCAATAGCTCCTAGGAAACCCTATACAGGGTCACTATGAGTTGGAATCCACTCCATGACACTTAACAACAACAAAATCACTTTGGATAGAAAGTTATAGAGTCCCTCTTGTTGTATACTGCTTTCCCCATCACACAAGTTAGCACATTATTTTCCTGATTTCCTTTTCAGAACTCTTTTATTGTAAAGGAATCTGACTGTTTTTTAATACGTTGATCTTGTACTGGGCTCCTTTGCTGAGTCTTTCAATGAGCCTCAATAATTTTCTTGCTGAGTCTTGGTATTTCTTATGTATAGAATCTTATCATCTGCAAATAGAGATACTTTTACTTCTTCTTTGCTAACTTGGATGCCTTTTATTTCCTTTCTTTGCCTTACAGTTCTGGCTAAGATTTCCAGCACTATTTTAAATACTAGTGGTGATATAGTGAATCCTGGCTGCTGTTGTCCAGGGAAATGTTCTCAGGTCTTTTGTGCTAATTTTGTATGAATATAGTGATTATGTGCTGTGGAGTCTGTTCTGACTCATAGCCATACTGTATAGGGCTCCCAAGGCTGTACATCTTTACAGGAACAAAAAGTCACATTTTCCTCTCGTGGAACAACTGGTGGTTTTGAGCTGCTGACCTCAGGTTAGCAGCCTGATTCTTAACCACTATGCCACCAGAGCTCCTTGATTTTGTATATATGATCTTAATTATGTTAAGGGATCTCCCTATTATTTCTATTTTGTTGAATTGTTTTTATCAATATTAGGTACTGAGTTTTATCAAAATCCTTTCTTTGTGACTTGATATGATCATGTGGTTCTTGTCCTTTGTTTTATGTGGTGGCTTATGTTGATTGTTTTCCTAATATGGGACCAGCCTGTGTAACTGGTATGAATCCCATTTGATCATAATGTATTATTTTTTTGATATATTATTGTATTCTGTTGGCAATGGGCTGTTAAGAATTTTTGCATCTGTGTTCATGAGGGATATTAGTCTATAATTTTCTATTTTAATGCTGTGTGTGCCTGGTTTTTGTCACAAGAATATGGTAGTTTCATAAAATGAATTGGGAGTTTCAATTCTTTTCTATATTCTGGACTAGTTTGAGCAGAATTGATGTCAGCCCTTCTCTGAACGATTGGTATAATTCACCAGTGAAGTCATCTGGGTCAGGAATTTTTTGTTGTTAGGAGTTTTTTATTTTGTTATAGGTCTGTTCAAGTTTTCTCTTTCAGTCTGTATTCATTTAGTTAGGTAGTGTGTTTCTCAGAATTTGTCCATGTCTTAAAAGATTTCCAAAATTTTGGGAGTGCAATTCTTTATTACATACATTTTAGTGCCTGCCATCGAGTTGGTTCCAACGTATGGCGACTCTGTATAGAGTTTCCAAGGAGTAGCTGGTGCTCTTGAGCTGCTGACCTTGTGGTTCAAACAGAGTTTGTACTCCAGCCCATTAACCCATAACGTCACACCAGGACTCCACAATTATTCATAGTATTCTGTTATTACCTTTTTTATTTTTGTTGGTTTTGTTGTGATGTCACCTATCTTATTTCTTATTCATGTTATTTGCTTTCACTCCTTTTCTTTTGTTGGTTTGCCAGAGCTTTGTAAATTTTATTAATCCTTCCAAAGAACCAATTTATTGGCATCTTGATTCTATTGCTTTTCTGTTTCATTTATTTCTGTTCTAATATTTATTATTTCTTTTCTTTATGTGGCTCTAGGCTTGCTTTTCTGCTCTTTTTCTTATTGTTGAAGATACTGAGTTAATGTGTTAATTTCAGTTGTTTCTTCTCTTTAGAGGTATGAGTTTATTGTCATAAATTGTCCTCGGGACACTTCTTTTGCTGTGTTCCAAAGGATTTTGCATATGGTCTTTTCATCATTATTTGATCCAGAGATTTTTTAAATTTTCATTTTTAATTGTTCTATTACCCAATAGCTTTTAAGCAGGGTATTATTCAATTTCCAAATATTTGATATTTTTCCTTGATCTTCCTATTGTTGATTTGTAATTTTATAGCTCGGTGATTTGTGAAGATGTGTAGTACTTTGATGTTTTAAAATTTATTGAGGCTTGCACTGTGGCCTAACATATAATATATGCTGAAGAATGTTCCATGTACACTGGAAAAGAATTTATATTGTGTTAATGTTGGATGGAGTACTCTGTATACATCTCTAAGGTCACGTTGATTGATTGTGTTGTTAGTTCTTCTGTGTCTTTGTTGAGTTTCTTTCTAGTTGTTCTGTCCTTCATCAAAAGTGGTGCATTAAAATCCCCTACTATTATTGTACAGTTGTCTATTTCGTTCTTCAATTCTATTAGAGTTTAATTTTGTATTTTGAGACTCTTTTATTGGAAACATAGATATTTATTACTGTTATGTACGCTTGTTCAATTGGCAATGTAATTATTATGTCCTTCTTTGTCTCTTATTTTTGTGCCTTAAAGTCTATTTTATCAGAAATCAATATTGCCACTCCTGCTCATTTTTTTTACCACTGCTATCTTCTGCCCCTTGGAAACCCTATACAGGGTCACAATGGGTCGGAATTGACTCGACGGCACTTAACAACAACAACAAGCTTAATATATGGAGTCCTGGTGTGGCACTGTAGGGTAATGCACTGGACCACAAGGTCATTTTGAATGGCAAGGTTGACAGTTGAAATCCACCAGCTGCTCCTCAGAAACCCTATACAGGGTTGCTATGAGTTGGAATGGACTCGAAGGCACTTAACAACAACAGCCTGATATGTCTTTCCATCCTTTAACTTTCAGTATATTTTTGTCTTTGTGTGTAAAGTGTATCTCTTGTAAATAACATATTGAAGAATCTTGTTTTCTTATGTATTCTATTGCTGTCTCTTGACTGGAGTATTTAATGCATTTATAGTCATTGTAATTATCTATAGGTATGAATTGCTGTTATTCAGTGCAACTATAAATAGGGATCATTGCTGTCATTTTCTGTATTTGTTTGTTTGTTTTGAGGCGCTGCTAATCACTTTGTTCCACATATCTTTCTGTGCTGAGTTAATTTTGTTTGTGGATTTTCTTCTCATTTTCTTTGTTGCTGTTATTTTAATGTTTACTTAACCTTTATGACTTTCCTCTTTTTTATTTGATGAGAAAGTTTATTAATTTTCTTTGCGGTTACTCTGTAGTTTATTAATTTTTGCTCAGGTTTTAAAAGAGGCTGCTCTATCTTAAAATCTACTTGACTTCCTCACCATTTGGAAATTCAGATTATAAATCATCCTAAAAGAAGACAGCCTCATCTTATTCCAATGAAGCAGCTGGTGGGTTTGAACCGTTGACTTTGTGGTTAATGGGCCAGTGCTGATCCCACATCACCACTAGGGCTCCTAAAGATGATGCAAAGATAAAACATATCTAGATCTTTTGTTTCAAGACCATAAAATGTAGAGAGAAACTACAGATTGCATAAATAATAACAGCAAAAAAAAAGTTTCAAATCAGTAAAGGCTACAAGACAGATAGATGAGAAACTTGTGGAAATCCAGAAATGGTGTTGTATGAAAGGTAAATAGTTTTAGAAAGAGACTCAGAGATTTTATGGTCTGACTGTGACCCCCAGGTCTTCATCTACTTCAGCCTCTCAGTGTTGCTGATTGACTCCCTTCTCAGCTTAAAATTGTCAAGTGTACAGAGCTTACACATTACCACTTAGGTGCTATGAAAATCCTAAGGATAAGCATCTGGACTCAACACAAAAGCCACCAGAAAGTCATCTTGTTGGCAGCCACCTACAAGCAGGCAATAAACACAACACATTGAATAGTATGTAATGCTCTGGGGCTGTGATCCTCCTGTCTCCCAGTCCCTCAGTCCTTTCCTCTTTATTGATTTGTTAAGAGTCCTACGCACCAGTCATTACAACACAGAAAATATTTTTCTGCCAGGGTAAGGGCACATTGAATTATTCACTCTTATGGATAGAAACTTACAGGGACACAGGACAATTAGAGTCCTGCTTTGCCTCCCTTTAAGGAATAAATCTTGTTTCTTGTCCTAGCATTTGTCTCTTTGTACCCTAAGGTTAACTTGAATTAATTCTTTTAGTTGATTCTTCAGGAAATCAATCAGCTTTTATTTCCAAGCACAAAACTATATCCCAACTTTAAAAGAAACAAAAGGCCTCCATACATCTACTTCAACACCCTTAAATTTAAAGTTGCACTCCTAAGGTTTTCATCACCCAGAATCTCCTTCCACTATGATTTTGCCCTAAGTATTCAGGAATGCTGATAGGTTAATGCAGCAGACTGCAAAGCCATTTGAACTGCAAGGTTGGTGGTTCAAGCTCACCAGCTGCTCCTCGGAAACTCTATACAGTGTTGCTATGGGTAGGAAATGACTTAATGGCACTTCACAATAACAACATTCAGATTAGGAAATAGTCCTGGTGACCCCATGTATTAACAAAGCAGAACTGCTCCACAGAGTTGTCTTAAACTGTAATCTTTATAGAGGCAGATTGCTAAACCTTTCCTCCACCATGCTTCTGAGTGGATTCAAACCACCAACCTTTAATTTGGTAAACCCACTGCCACTGAGTCAATTCCCACTCACAGTGTCACTGCAGGTTAGTTGTTTTTATTGTTAAGTGCCCTTGAGTTGGTTAACGACCCTGTGTAAGGTTTCTGTATAGTGACTGGTGGGGTTAAACCACTGATGTTGCATTTAGTGGTCCAGTACTTTTCCAACAGCACCACACTACAACTCAGTAAAATTTAGCAAGTACTATAAATTTCAGGGAAGGAAGTGAGATCTTCAGTATTCTAATGCTCATGAGATAGAGGAATCTAAGTTAAAAAAAAAATAAGGTATAAAAGACTTAAAGAGAGTATCATAAATGCAAATGTATTACGAAGTAAGATCATTAATTATTGAAGAACAATATTTAACCACACAATATAAGAAAAGATCTATTTTTTAAACCTCTTATCCATATCTAATCTTTTGAGTTTCAACCTATGTATCTGGAGTCCTGGTGTAGCGTCATTTGAGCCACAAGGTCGGTGGTTCAAGCTCACCAGCTGCTCCTTGGAAACCCTCTACAGGGTCGCTATGGGTCAGAAATGACTCAACAGCACTTAGCAACAACTGTATTCTTAGTCTAACATACAGAAATAATCTTCCCCCTCCCCAACAGAACGTAAAAATTAGAATTGCTTTTGGTCATTAGTACAAAAGAGAGAGGGAGAAGATTGGGAAGTCACTAATTATGTTTCTTAGTTACAAGGCTTATCCTAATACATGTGGATGCAGCTCATTGGGCAACTCAACACTCCCCTTGCAAATAAAGTACTCTGAAGTTTAATTCAGGAAAACAAAAACAACCATCAAAATTTATTTCTCAGATTGGTTCCTTGGTCTCATGTGCCAGAGAGTCTTAATTAAAGAAATAGAAATTTTGCCATTCTAGGGATGAAATTCTTTGTCTTTCTAAAACTTTCTCTTGGCTCCATAACCAAGGTCACAAAATCGTCGTTTTTTGCACATAATTGTCATTAGTGAATTTAAATTTTGATTAATTGTGTTATATATCTTCTTTGGAATCTAGTCATTGTTGTTTTTTTAAAATTGTTTTTGGAAATAATTATCATCACCCTTTAGAAGCTCTAACATGTGAGACAGTCAAGAATGTGCACCTTGATTTCAATAAGCAAAGCTTAAGAAGAATAAAATTGTGTTTTATATTATTTTAGAACTTTTGCATTGTTGCTTGACACACTATGAACTCTTTACCATTTTCCTGCCAGTCATTTAGGAACCTTCAGTAACCTATCTATCTCCCTATCCTCATTGGGTCTTCCCTATAAATAGACATACAAACAGCTAATTCCCTTTAGGACTTGTCCATTTTCACTGAAAGCACTAATTCTGTTTCAGTTTGACCTGGATCAATGGACTTATCTTTGCTTCTGTTCAGTTATCTCTTCCGTAACAATAGCATTCTTTATCTGTATGGCTTAGTAGATAGAAGGACACAGTGTCCTGACCGGCTGCTTCTTTTATTTCAGAAAATCTATTTTCTAATCACTTTTACTTGGACCCAAGTGGGCCAGTTTTCTCCTTACGTTTTGTAATTTGTCACATTTACATTTTTGATGGGTTGTTTCAAATCGACTTTTCTGAGAAAATGGTTGTGGTTTACAGATCAATTACCATCAATCATTCTGCCAAGCAATTGAGAAGCACCCTTCTTTTTATATTTCATTTAGGGGAATTGCTTGTTTTACACCCAACATATGAGTCAAGTAGAATCTAGGTATGTTTAGTGATAAATAAGAAATATTTGGAAACAAAGGCCTAAATTAAAAAACAAGAAAGTGATGAAGCAGTATCATCAAATATTCTGTGCTTAGAAAATACCACTGTTAAGTATTTAATATTTGTAATATTTATATACCAAACCGAAAAAAAAAAAAAAAAAAGATTGCTCAGCGCCTTTTTCTTGAATCAACCCTATATTTTCATCTCTAGTTTTTGTTATTTTGTTGATAGTTATTTAGTTGGCACTGACTCATGGTATCCTTATATAAAATAAAATTGTTGTTGTTGTTTAGTGTCGTCAATTCAGTTCTGACACATAACGAGCCAGTATAGGATTTCCAAGGAGTGACTTGTGATCTTGAACTGCTGACCTAGCAGTTCAAACCAACTTTGCAGTCCAGCGCATTAAGCCACAGGGCCAAACTAGGAAGAAAATTAAACTATACTAAATTGTGAGGTTGGCGCAGGAATGGGGCACTATTTCATTGGGTTGTGCATAGAGACACTATGAGTCAGTACCGACTTGATGGGACCTAACAATAGTAACAACAAACATTGTCGAATCACGTGTCATCTTCATTAACCTTGTCATGCTTGAGATTATTGTTGTAGTTATTATATCAACCCATCTCATTGAGGATTTCTTTCTCTTTCACTGACTCTCCACCAAATATGCTCTACTACCTTCACATTTGATAAAGAAGTTGATTTAAATTATAGTTCTAAGTTCTGGACGATTGTTTGACCCTTTTGTGCCCAACTTTAGGGTTAATGGGCAAAACAATTACAGACTAACTATGAAAAGAAAAGCTAGCAAATAAGGAAAATAGTAGTAAGTGTCCATAAAGGTTCTGTGGACCATATGTAAACAAAAAAACAAAGACTCTTAGTGACATTGTTTTTGTCATTCATAGTGAGAAAGCCCCACAGAGTTCCTAAGACTAAACCTTTCTGAAAGTAGCCTGCTCCATTGTTCTCCCAAAAAGCAGTTGGTAGGTTCAAACTACTGATCTTTGGGTTGGCAGACAAGCACTTTACCACTGTGCCACAAAAACTCCTGGAGCATCTGAACTGTTTCCCTGTACAGGGTAAAGAAGAAGCTGAGTGCTCACTCTGTCCCCTTAGAATCACATGACTGACCTCCCCCAGGTAATTACCACACAGCCTACCAAGGGATAATTTGAGGGGCAAGGGGACAAGGGTCAGGAGAGGAAAGTGGGAGTTTACTTCTAAAGATCCTGATTGGGGTGTGTGTGTATGTGTGTGCTTTATCCTTTATCTTCCCTGATACCAATGCTAATGAAAAATTATAAGACACATTCATCTTTTGAAAGTGTACAGATTTTTGTTGCTGCTGCTGAAATACTTTGATGGACAGCAGATTCATTGGAAGATCAGATTCTTTGAAGTCCAATTTTGTGACTTTAAGCAAATATCAACTTTTCTTATGCTAGGATTCTTTGCTTTAGATGGAGATAGCACCTATTCTGTTGGCTCAAATGCAATATATGTGGAAATATTTTGTATTTTGCAATATGCATGTTAGTAGCATTTGGGGTTGTTATTTGTTTTGTTTTAGACTCTCCCTTCTATAAGCGGTGTAAAGAAAGGCTTAGGAAGAGTGGGACAGACGGGGAGGGAGCCATCAGGTGAGGATAGGAAGCTACATCCTTATTTAGTTAATGAACCTCCCCTTTTTGTTCTTTTTCTTTCAGATTTCTTCTAGGGTTTCTGATAGATTTTTCTCTGTATATTTTGTTCTTCTTCTATTTTGAAAGTAAATATTTATTAGTGACAAATGAATAGAGAAATTTTATAGGCTACATGGTAAAGTAGAATGAACTCACTAAATATTAGCTTGAATTCGCCTTGACCTTAAACAAGTTTCTTAACCAAAGTCATTTGTAAAATTGAGTTATCAAGAAATTAGAGGTCGCATATGTATATACAGACTCTAGTATAAGAAAGAGGATAATACATGTGAACGGCTGCCAATCTGACTGAATGCTATTATTGTTAAAATACTATGAAAACTTATAATATTTTCTACCTAGAAGGCACTCATTGAATTCTGTTTACCTTAGTGCACAGTGATGGCATTTTAGAACTGGAATAAACTTCAGAGATAATAGAGTAAATTAAATAAAATCTAACTTTTGTATGTTATACATAAAGAAAATCAAGCCCAGGGAGCTTAAGTATGTCATTTATTTTGAAAATATTTTAATTAGTCACAGATCTTGGATTAGAACTCTGAAGTTATAATCAAAGGGTCTTTTCCATTATATCATATTATTTGACATAATTCTTGGTCTTTCATTGCTTGATTCTATCCTAGATTCTACCCAAAACCCAAACCCACAGCCATCAAGTCAATTCCAACACAAAGCGCCCCTCTGGGACAAAGTAGAACTGTCCTTTAGCATTTCTAAGACTAAATCTTTACAGGACTAAGTAGCTTCATCTTTCTCCCCAGGAGCAGCTGGTGGGTTTGAACTGGGTACCTTGAAATTAGCAGATCAACACTTATCCCACAGGGCTCCTCTGGGTTTCTTCTTGTTTGAACTGCTGTCAAATAGGTTCAGACTCATAGCAACCTTGCATAGGGTTTCAGAGACTTCAACTCTTTGCTGGAGCATTAAGCCTCATAGTTCTCCCACGCAAAAGCTAGTGGGATCGAACTAGCAACCTTGGGTTGTTTATCCTACAAAGCCAAGAACCAACCAAATACACCCAAATCTTCCCGATCTCTAGCCCCAGGTGCCTGATTAGTGAGAAATCTGGTGGATGTTTTATGGTTTCCCCAGGCATGTATTGGAGTCCAGGCGGGCTCTATAGGATAAGCACTAGACTGCTAAATGCAAGGCCAGCATTTCAAACCCACCATCCACTCCTCGGAAACCCTATACACTATGAATCTCAACCAACTGGATGGCACTTAACAACAACAGGCGTATATTACCTTAGCCTCCCATCCTTATTTAACTTCTCTGAGCATTCTGACCCCTGACACAACTGCCAATACACAGTTTTCCATTTTATTTTTTTCTTAGTTACCACCTGTGATTATAGTTACATGTGGTGGTGGTGGTTGTGTGCTGTGGAGTCAGAGCCAACTCATTAGCAACCCTGTACAGGATTTCCAAGGCTGTAAATCTTTACTGGAGCAGAAAGCTTCATCTTTCTCCTGTGGAACAGCTAGTAGTTTCGAACAGCTGACCTTAAGGTTGGCAGCCCGATTCATAACCACTATGCTACCTGAGCTCCTTCATATTCCTGTATATTTGTGACAGAGTATAATATTCATATAGGTTTTATTGAACACAAATATTTACATATCCCTTAATATAATATGAATTTAAATTAATATAAATACTATTAAAATATTATTTTTATTAGGTAATGACGTAACGTTGCTGTTATTGTTAAGTACCGTTGAGTTGGTTTTGACTCACAGCTACACTGTATAGGGTTTCCAAGGAGTGGCTGGTGGGTTTGAACTGCTGACTATGCAGTTAGCAGTCCAGTGTTTATCTCACAGAACCGCACCAGGACTTCTGTAACATGGTATGGCACTGTAGAATAAGCACTGGATCACAAAGTCAGTTTGAGTGCAAGGTCGGTGGTTCAAACTTACCAGCCGCTCCTCAGAAACCCTATACAGGATCGCTATGGAAAAAATAGAATAGAAAGTTACTGGTGGTACATCTATCTCTAACTCACTGTGTGATCAAGTATAGATGAAGGGAAAGAATGAAAAATTCAAACCAAACCCAGGGATGCCGAGTTGAAATCTGACTCATAAGGCCACTCCTTGAGACAAGAATGAGAGAGACACAGTGTATATAAAATTTTAGGGTGGAGCTAAAATAGAGCCAACAGTCAAATATAAAAGTCAATTCATGCTGCAGAAACCCTCTCAAGTTATACTATCTGTTTTTGTAAGCCATCAGTGAACTTGCTTCATTATCTCGTTCAAGTGTTCAAGTGCATTATAAATACAACTGATCACATACAATTGTTGTTGTTGTTAAGTGCCCTCCAGTCAGTTGCAACTCATAGCGGACCCTGTGCAGGGTTTCTGAGGAGTGGCTGGTGAGTTTGAACCGCCAACCTTGCAGTTCAAAACGACTTTGCTTTCCAGTGCTTATGCTGCAGTGCCACAATCGTAGAAAAGCTTAATTCCAGAAAACCAAACAGAAAATTTCCTTTTGCCTTGCATTTAGAGAAACATGGAAGATGCATATCACCTTTTATGGTTAGGCACTATGCAATTTCTTTTCCTTCAGGTTCTATGGAGTTTATAAAAATATTTCCATGTTCCATTTGCTTCAGGAAACTACATGAGCAGGAAACTACTGCTTTTGGCAACACATGAGAATTATCAATGATTTTGGCATTTTCTGTTCGTGATAGTAATTCCCTCATTTCTTTCAGTCTTTATATATGACCTGATGTAAATATTGACAGTTATGTTTCTGGAAAGAATAACACAGAGACAGCTTTTCTAAAACTTTAAACTGAATTTCGTGGTTAATTGATTGTCCAGCTGCTTCTGTTGTCTCTTGACCTCTACAAGAGCCAGCAAGATTGATGGATTCAACAGCCTTTCATGGTGCAATGAAGCATTCAGATCTATCTTTTGTTATTTGGGAAACACTAAGTTCTTATGTAGCACATTATTTAGATGGACTCTGGGGCTGATGAGTTGGGAGGCAGGCAAATGCCCAATTGGAAGACAATGTCTGCAGATCAAAGGAGCCGAAGAGACAGAGTTCATAAAATGTGAATACAATTCCATGGGAGGATTGATGATTATGGAAGCAGAAAACCAATCAAGTTAAATATTCTTTCTAGCAACAAGTCTGATTGCCTCACTAGGACCCATCCCTCCATGAAGCACCCTCAGCTTTTTAAGGTTTACACAAGGAAAGAACAAAGCCACCAAGGATGCTCTTATTCCAGAAAGCCGGCTGCAAGATGCTATGAATTAGAGGTCAGCAACTATCATTGAGAGCTCATAGAATTCAACTCTATAAAGAATAAGGCTCAAGCACTGGTTCTGCAGGGGTGACTTAGCATCATTAACACCAATGAGATCTAGGGACTATGATAGCTTAGAATTTAGTTTCCTCCAAAACTATTTTCTCTTCAAAAATAAAACAAGGCTGAAACTAATGTCTTAAATGAGCTGTTTAAGTGTTTGTATACTAATGTTGTAAATCAGGTGTTAGCTGGGTGTATTAACCAATATGAGACTGAAATACAGGACTTTTTAAAGAGCATAAACGTGATGTAGTAACAAATCACTACACACATTAAAAACAATAACCCACTGGTCTAGTGTTGCCAGCATATCTTTTATTGCCATTTTAAAAATATCCACTTTGAATGACTTTCGGAGATGAGTAGAGTCGGTACAGGTGGAGGAACAATGGATAAGGGAAAAGGTATCTAGATGCTCATTTCAAGAAGCAGGAATACATTGAATGATTTGTTGCTGTTGTTTCTAAGTGATAAAAATTATTAACTCAGTGACTCTTCACAGAAATAGTTACATTTTTGTTCTTTAATTTCTCACAGTATGCTGTTTACTTCCACAAATAATTTTATAAATAAAATGCTTCAGTTTGGTTCTTGGTTCTCATCTTGAGAGGGCTAATAAGATAACCTAATTTTACTGTCTTCTTTTTGCTTAACTTTCTAGGTTATCTTTACCAATAATGTGTCATAGACAGTCATGTGTCATAAACAGCACTGACAATTTGGAAAATCATAGCATATAATAAATCTGCACATAATTCTCTCCCCCTGAAACAATTGCAAAGTTGAAATTGCCTGATCTTTTCAAATGAGTGTTGCTACTTTGACCCAGGCAAGTGAGAAATGAAGTAACAATACCAACCAGCAATTTCAAGCATCCTTTGAGTGCATAATAACTCAGCAGTAGGCTTTGCTAATGGTGTTTATGAGCTGCCAGGCTTGGATTGGCCCTTAGGCAAGGAAGCATTTGCTTAGTGGACTCTTCTGTAGTCTGGGAGTCCTTTTAGGTGATTCTCAGCAGGAGTGGCCACAGCAGGCCAAGGCCTTTTGCAATGAGCTAACTGTGTTCAATTAATGTTCAAAAGTCCACATTGCTCTAGGGAACTAATATAATATCATAAAAATTACTATGTAGGACATGCCTTTGCTAAGAGGTCATGACTGTTAGTTTTTTTAAAAGTTAATATTTATTTGCCAGCATTAATGCAAAACAAGCTAACAAAAACAAACACTTCTCAAAGTTTAATAGAGATCAATCTACCCTAAAACCAAATAGAACAATAAAATGCAGTGAATCTCAGTGCAACAGCCAGCAACCCAATCATAAGTCAGGAGATGAGGAACCCAGTAAAACATAGACAAAAGTGAAAAGTGAAGGAGGGAGTGGAGAGCCAGGGCTGGACCATCAATGTAGGACTTTGGCATAAAAATGATCCAAAGTGTTCACAACTTCAAGTTAAAGAAGGAAACCTGTAATCCCCAATATACTTTAAGTTTCATTTGACGCCCACAAGCTGAAACTACTTCTTTGGGGTGTGTGTATTTACCTCAGCAAAGAATATAATTGAATTTGGAAATTATCTCCAGTGCTGCCTGTTCTGACCTGTTATTTTAGCTCCTTGAAAACTGTGGACTTGGGCTCCTCTAAGGTAGGTTCTCAGGAGGGTATCTATTTACTGGGAAGGGGTTGAATCCACCTGCTCTAGGGAAATGGAAGGAATTGTAAATCTATACCTAATTCATGTAAAGCTTTGTAAAGCATTATTTCAAGGGGGAAAAACAAACAAAAAACATTGGAGACAGACTCTAGCAGGGTGCCAAGGAATTTTGTTCTGATTCCCAGTCTCTGTAATTTTGATGAGACAACTGGATCTATTAAATGGAACAAACCAAATCCAATTTACTTGTCATGTTTCAAAAGAAAGGAGAGAGTAGTAAAAAGCGGAAAGAGAAAATGATGAAAGCAAGTAGTAGTGACTCAAAGATATAGAGGATTATTGTTCTTACACTTTTTTTTTACATGGGTTGTTATTTTTGTAAAAGAGAATCCAATTATATACATCCTCTTTAGGATTATTTCAGGACACATAAGGGTGTGTCCATTACATGTTCAGCATTCTTAGGGAGGAAATGCAAAAGAATGTGAAGGGTTAATGAGATCATTATTTAACTATTGAAGAAATGCACATTAAGTCCCCAGTATATGGAGGATGAATAGTTAATATACTCAGACGCTAACTGAAAGTTTGGAAGTTCAAGTTCACCCAAAGTTGCCTCATAAGAAAAGCCTGGCAATTTACTTTTAAAAAATTAGTCATTGAAGGCCTGGTTGGTCCAAAGTATGGTGAGGCCTGGGGACTCCTGGACAAGGATATAGCCATGGAGGACTAGAGGTGAGAATGAAGCAGCCAGCTGATATGAGGTGAGGGGATACATGCAAGAATGCCCAAACTTGCAGACAGTACCCATTTGATAGCTGGATGATCAGAACTTGACTAGAGGAAGATATATATATAGATTTTTTAAATAAAGAAAACAATGTAAATCGCTACAATTTTCTGAACTTGACCGATACTAATGGATATAGTAACTTAAAATATCAACCGAGAAGGGAAAGAATCTTCGCAGCAAGGATTATTCCCATCCCCTCTATACACAGGGTTGATAAGAATGGGCAATTTAGACACTGGCTACCTAAAATGGGGTCCAGGAGCATATAAAGGCACAAAGTGACTGGCGTACAAGTTTTCAAGAGGGAATTTAGCTTAAGAGTGTGCAGGGGCAGGTAGATCCCCACTGAATAGTTTTCATCTTGTCTAGACAGGTCTGGTGAAAGGAGCTGGGGATAAGATTCTTATGATTCAATAGTGAATAATTGTTATCATGACTAATTTCTATTGTCACAACTGTAAAGGTAGACGTTTTATAACATAAAGGGGGAAGTAGTTAATCTTACAGTCCAGGAACAGAGGACCCTAGGACCATCAAGGGAGAAGAACATAAGCAGAATGTGGGACCCTATCCAGAGAAGCAGTGACACCAGAGATGGAGGCAGAGATGAGGACATGGAGAGATAGAGCAGCTGAGGTCTCTAGACTCATGGAAAGAGAAAGACTGTGTGCTGGCAGCCAGGAAGCAGACTTGCAGAATGAGCCCTTTGGTTGTTTAAATGATTATTTATATATATATATATTCCTGAGTGTTTTAGTGTACCAAAAAAAAACCAGAGGGAATAGAAGCGAATACTGTTAAATGATGATATGTGAAGGGAATTTTAATAATAATTGCGATGAAATGAAATACAATAAGATGAGTGCAAAACTGATGTTCTCCCATGAAAACTACCACTCAATTCACAATAAAAACTAAAAAAAAAAAAAAAAATTAGTCATTGGATATATTATGCAGCACAGTTTTGCTCTGACATAAATGGGGTTGGTTGCCAGGAGCCAGAGCAGACTCAATGGCAACTGGGTTTTACATGGAAGATACAGAGAGCAGAACCTATAGCCCCAGCCTTTGAGGGAACAAAGTGAAAAGGCCAAAATAGTTAATAAGAACACAAGACAACCTAGCTATGGCTGCCATCAAGCAGCATATTCAAATGAATGCTTGAGAAAGCAAGTGTGACATCAGAAAGAAAGTCATTATTGTGGCCTATACATCACACAGTCTGAGCCCTGGATCCAAGTGAGGCAGTATTACATAGTGGTTAAGTTTATGGACCCTGGAGGCAGGCAACTGGGTTCAAATACCAGCTTTACCTTAATAGTTACATAATCTTGAGCAATTTACTTAACTTCTCTCTGCTTTAATACCCTAGAGGGATGATGTTGTTGGTAAGTGCCTTTGAGTCGATTCCTACTCATACTAACCCTGTATAGGGGTTCCAAGTAGTGACTGGTAGGTTTGAACCTCCAATCTTGTGGTTAGGGATCCAGTGTTTATTGTATAGTGCCACATCAATGAGAATATTCTACAATTGTTGCTATGTGATTTAAAAAGTAAATGGATATAAAGTACTTAGAACAGTGTCTGACAGGCGTTCTGAAGGAGTTTCAGATACCTTGAAGAGTGTATTGAATTTAATAGGGAGAGGGAAGGCATTACCTATGCTTTAGGTAGAGATGCAAGAACGGAGAAATGCCTGGTTTCTTTGGGAGAGAGTGAGAAGACCTGTAACTGGGGCAGAAACTTCTAGTCAGAGTGACATACACAGAAGTCAGACTATTAAGAGTCCTGAATACAAAGATGTAGGCACCCAGGTGGCTCAGTGCTTAAGTGCTCAGCAGCTAAAAGTCAGTAGTTCAAACTCACCAGCCACTCTGCAGGAGCTGTGGCAGTGTCCTTTTATAAAACTTTACATACTTGGAAACATTATAGGGCAGTACTACTCTGTCCTACAGGGTAACTGAGTTTGAATCAACTCAGCATTAATGAGTTTTGATTTCGAACATAAAGATAAGGAATGTACTTTTCAGTTATATAGGCTAGGTTTCCATTTCTCTTCCTTTAAAGACAAATGAGAGTACTGTATGAGTAACAGAAGAGAACTGTGTATAACTGTGAATAGAATTAACCACCTGCAATCAAATGGAGTCCTGGTGTGGCACTGTGGGCTAATGCACTAGACTGCAAAGTGTCGGTTTGAACCACAAGGTCAGCAGTTCAAGCTCACCAGCCACGCCTTGGAAATCCTATACAGGGTTGCTATGGATTGGAACCAACACAAGGGCATTTAACAACAACAATCTAATGAAATTCACAACAAAAGTAATTTACCATATTAATGACTTTCATAATTAATGGTATTCTGGTAACCAGACCTCTAGGGAAAATAAATCTTGATGTGTATAAATCCTATTATCAATGCTTATTTTAGCTGTCAAAGTGATGTCACTAAGCAGAAAGTTAGAATAGACATGCATAATGACTCCAAGTTATTGGGTACAAGTAGGTTTCAGGACACCATTGCATTAGAGTATGTCTCCACAGTACCTAATTAGCTCCCAAAAGCAGGAACTAAGCTATAACCAGACACTAGTTAACTAGTATTTAAAATGTTTTTTGTGTATGTAGATACCATTAATATTACATGCAAGTAAAAGTTTGCTGAAGTTATTTCAAAAAAAAGATGAAGGAGAAGAGGACATGGAACTAGGGATATCAGAGGTAATGTCACATGGATCTTGGCTGAAAGCGAAAAAGATCAGAAAGATGTTTACTTGTGCTTTATTTACTGTGCAAATACTTTTGACTATGTAGATCATGACAAACTATGGATAACATTGAAAAAAAATGCGTATTCCAGAACACTTAATTGTGCTCAGAGGAACATGTGTATAAACCAAGAGACAGTTGTTAGAACAGAACAAAGGGGTACTAAATGGTTTAAAATAGGAAAGGTGTGTGCCAGTGTTGTTTCCTTTCACCGTGCTTTTTTATTCTTTATGTTGAGCAAATAATCTGAGAAACAGGATTATGTGAAGAAAAATGTGACATCAGGATTGGAGGCAGACACATTAACAACCTGTGGTATGCAGATGATACAACCTTGTTTACTGAAAGGGAAGAGAACTTAAAAATACTTACTGATGAATATCAAAGACCACAGTCTTCAGTATGGACACACCTAAATGCAAAGAAAACAAAAATCCTCACAATGGGACCAATAAATACCGTCATGAAAAATGGAGAAATGATTGAAGTTGTCTTCAACAACAATAATAATCAACACTCATGGAAGCAGCAGTCAAGAAATCAAATGATATATTGCATCAGGCTAATCTTCTACATAAGACCTGTTTAATGTTTCGAAGAACAAAGATAACAGCTTGGGGATTAAAGTACATCTAACCCAAGTCATGTTATTTTCAATGGCCTCATATGCATGTGAGAGTTGGACAGTGAATAGGGCAGATCATAGACAACTTGATGCATTTGAATTGTGGTATTGGAGAAGTATATTGAAACTACCATGGACTTCCAGAAGAGCAAAGAGATCTGTAGTGTTGGAAGTACAACCAGAATGCTCCAAAGAAGCCACGATGGTAAAACTTTGTCTCTCTTACTTTAGACATGTTATCTGGAGTGACCTGTCCCTGGAGAAAGACATGCTTGGTAATGTAGAGTGTCAACAAAAAAGAGGAAGACATCCAATGAGATGGATTGACATAGCAGCAGCAATAGACTCAAACGTAACAGCATTTGTGAGGATGGCAAAGGACTGGGCAGTGTTTCATGCTGTTGTGTATAGGCTCACTATGAGTCGAAACTGACTCAATGTTACCTAGCAACAGCAATCACATATGTGATGTTGTTGTATGATGCTAACTTGATTCCAACTCTACTTACAAAATAAAGAAAAAGAAATTTAAAAACAAAATTTGGGTTGGTTCTAAGAAGGCAATGCTAATTCCAATCATTTTTTAGGTCCATTTATAAAAATGTATACACATATGTGAAAAGAAAAAGAAAGCAAATTCATTACCATCCAGTCAACTCCCACTCATAACAACTCTACAGGACAGAGTAGAACTGCCTCAGAGGGTTTCTAAGATTATAGATCTTTATAGAAGCTGATTGCCATATCTTATTCCCTTGAATTCCAACCACCAAACTTTGGGTCAGCCGTCAAGCACTTAACCACTGTGCCACCAGTGCTCCTCATACATATGTGTAGCCGTCTATAAGTGAATCTGAAAAAAATATTATAATTAGTATTATTATTAAAGAAGTAACCCACATTTTGGGTTTCTTTTCATTTTTTTTTCTTAATTTATTCTTGTTGTTAAGTGCTGTCAAGTCGGTTCTGACTCACAGAGACTCAGTATAGGATTTCAGAAGAGCAATTGATGAGTTTGAACCACTGACTTTGAGATTCAAAACATTGTGGTCCTGCGCTTATCCTACAGAGCCACACCAGGACTCATGTTCTTAGTTTTTGTAAAAAATGCCAATGTTACGGTTTTTCATGCTTATTCTCTTAACATTATTAGCACAGGGTCCCTGTGACCAGAAGCCCCTGCTTCCTTGGATCTGCCTGACCTCCCTCCATTGCTCTGTTTGAACTAAGAGGGCAATTTGGAGTGCTGTAGGTTATTCTAAGATAATTCCAGTTCTTCTCCAAACATGAGGAGAGGTTAGGGTCCTGCCAAGAGAAAAATGCATGAAGTAGAGATAGGGGGGTGCTACAAAATGAATCCAAAGTCACAAACCTCTTTTGGAGTGTAGAATCAGGAAAGCGCAAGCTGTGAAGGAAGAGAGAGAGATCTGCAGCTTGTTGGAATAACCTGTAGAAAGATGGCGTGAACTAATGTTGCTTCTTCAGCCAGCAGCTCTCTAAACTAGACTGGTGTTAGGGAACAAACTGGGTTTTAAAACCAATTTACACCAAAGTACAAGATGGCTTATTAGGAATCAGTCTTTATCTATGTAGAAAATGCAAGTTGGGACTGAGGCTGTCTGGGTGTTTTTCCACAGTTCCTTGCCTTGAGTATGGTGTATACCACTTTATGTTTGGATGGCATTGAATTAGCATGATCCATCGAATCCTGTGTTTACCAAGACACAACTTAGCTAAAGTTACCTTCTTATCTTTGGGACATAATTTCCCCTGACATATTAAAGATATTAAAGCAAAACTCCCAGTAATGAACTACTCAAATCTGCTTCAAAAGAGACATTCACAAAATAAATCCAGCAGAATTATAGTGCTACAAAGAATTTTAAATATTATGATGTCTGCCACTAGGTCCATGTCATCTACCACAACATGCTATCTCCAATCCCCTTCTGCTTTTCATTAGTCAGGACTTGTTGTTGTTGTCAGGTGCCATCGAGTAGGAACTGACCCATAGCGACCCCATGCACAGCAGAATGAAACAATGTCCGATCCTTGGCCAACCTCACTACCGCTGCCACACTTGATTCCATCAATGATGCCACCTGGCCAATCCATCTCGTTAGGGGTCTTCCTCTTTTTCTCTGACCCTCCACCTTACCCAGCATGACATCCTTCTCCAGAGACTGTTTCCTCCAGACAATATGTCCAAAGTATGAGAGACGAAGTTTAGCCATCTTAGCCTCCAAGGAGCACTCTGGCTGCACTTCTTCCAAAACAGATCTATTGGTTCTTTTGGCAGTCCATGGCACTTTCAGTATTCTCCTCCAACACCACAACTCAAAGGCATCAATTCTTCTATGATCTTTCTTATTCACTGTTCAGCTTTTGCATCCATATGAGGGTATTGAAAACACCATGACCTGGGTCAGGCACCCCTTAGTCCTCAAGCTGACATCTCTGCTCTTCAATACTTTAAAAATTTCCTGTGCAGCAGATTTGCCCAATGCAATACGTCGTCTGATCTCTTGACTGCTGCTTCCGCGAGTGTTCATAGTTGATCCAAGAAGAATGAAGTCCTTGACATCTTCAATTTTTTCTCCATTGATAAGAATGTTGTTTATTGGTCCAGTGGTGAGGATTTTTGTTTTCTTGACATTGAGATGTAATCCATATCGAAGGCTGTGCTCTTTGATCTTCATAAGTAAATGTTTCAAGTCCTCTTCACCTTCAGCAAGCAAGGTTGTATCATCTGCATATCGCAGGTTGTTAATGAGTCTTCCTCCAATCCTGATGCCACGTTTTTCTTAATAGAACCCAGCTTAGTCAGGACTTAGACATGACCATTTCTACTCCTCATGCTCAGTATACACAACAGTTGCTTATGTCTGAGACCTCAGATTCTCCAGGCATTTGAATCTTTTCTAAAATTGTCTGTCTCTCCATCCTCACAATGATTTGATATTAAACTCTTAAAGGAAAAGATACTATGGTTTATCTTCTTTATCTTCCCCTACATTAAGTCTAGGCATTGGGAACTGAATGTTTTGGCCATCTTCTCTCAGATGAGTGGTACTACTGTCATGTCAGTTTCTTTTCAATTCTAAGGACAAGTAAAAGGTGGACAGAGATGTCCAGGAACAGTGTCATCTCTGTCACAGTTTTTGTCACTGACTCAATTGTCCAGTGACAATTAGCAATTAGACCAGACCACAGAGTTTTGAGAGAAGCCATTGGGAAATCTGAATTAAACAGTCAACAGAAAAAACAGAAGGGAAAAAAAACAACACAACAAAACAGTGTACCATTATGGGGATTAAAATCAATGACATGAAACAAAATGTGTTTACAGTGTTAAATGGAAAACTGATCTGTTTGGTAAACCTTCACTGAATTTGTAATAAGTTTTTTTTTTTTTTTAAAGTGTACCAAGAAGAGTATCTGCTTTCAGTGCTATATATAGAGGAAGTGGAAGACAAAAGAATAGAGAAACTACCATTAGCTACTGTGGGATCCCCCCCTTTTTTTTTAAATTTCATATTGGTGGTGTCAGTGGTAAGGAAAAGAAATGGGGAAATGCAAAATGCACTTTTAATGAACATGGTTTAGGGACAGAATGATGTTGAGAAAACATGAGCAAAGGAAGCCAATTTTGTCAGATATTTCAAGAACAGGAAACTGATTAAACATGAAAGCATTAATAAAAATAGGAAACTAGCATGATTTTGGTGAGAACCAAACTAAGAATTCAGTTTGTAAGTATTTTGAGTTTAGGTGACTGAACTATCTGAGTGATACTTTCCAGTAGATAGCATGCGATCCAATCTATTTGGAGTCACTCATGCAACCTCGCTATACCTTATTATTTTGTCTTTATTCTGCCAGAGACTTATGAAGGAACCACCTTTCTAGTGAGTCAATAAATACATTCTCAGCATTGAAAGAGGCTTTTGTTGTTGTTGTTTCTTCTTATGGAAGTTAAAACATTTACTTGTGTATAATTAGTATCATGAGGTTTGGGATTTCAATGAGCAATTATAAACTTGAATGATGATGACTAAAATATATGTAAAATGTATATTTTGATTGTAGATAATGAACATGGGCTGAAAATAGCATCAATTTTTCTTTAAAATTTGAATCATAAAGAATAAACTTGCATGAACAATCAAAATACATCATGTAACCTTGCCTCCAGAAAATCATTGTGCTAGAAGGGATCGCAAAGTGTTCTCAACTCTGTCTGTCTCTTCAGCCTTGCTCCCACCGCAGCATTTATTTTCCAGCAATAACTAACTTCCTGATGTCAGAGAAATATATAATTTTATATTTCTGGACTCCTCTGCTTGCTAGTCTCTCTGTAATACTTATTATGTCTTTTTCTGCCCACTTTACCTTCCTTACCCTTCCACATCCTCGCTCATTTTTATGAACTTCTACTCATACTTCAAGACCTACTCCAAACCTGACATCTCTTTGGAATCAACTTTTCCAGTTTCCTAAAGACACAGTTAACCCCTTCTTTTGAGTCCTCTCTGTGCTCTCTGAGTTCTGCATATTTTTTTATTATTATATTGGATCTTAATCTCTTAATTGTTTACAGGTCTGCCTGTCCCAACCCCATGAGTTCTTCAAAGAGTTTGTGTATGCTTTGTTTTGTATCTCCAGTGCTAGACACAAAGCAGACACTCAAGAAATGTGTGTTGAGTGAATGAGAGGAGGAGGGGAAAGGAACAGTAAATTAACTAGTTGATACTTCTGCTTTGTTGAAGAAATATGCTGCTGTTGCTATTAAGGGCCTCCAAGTCGGTTCTGACTCATAGACCTTGTATAGAGTCCCAGGGGAGCAGCTGGTGGGTTTAAGCTGCCAATCTTGTGGTTTGCAGTCTGATCCTACAGTACCACACCAAAACAAAACAAGTGAACAGTTGTTATTATTTTGCATTTTAAACTCCAGAGGAAAGTTTTTCCTTCTATTCAATTTGAATTTCCTTTAAAGGTTAATATCATTTTTAAAATCCATACTCATTTTGTTTAGGGGATTAATCTTTGTATCATAGATTATATCTTTCCTTCTCTACGGTAATAAATTATTCTTGAATAAAAGAGCTTTGGAATTTTTATATGCAATTTTTACTAATTTCTCCAAATGTCTTAGTATATAAGCCGCAGACCAAACCTACTGTCATGTCAATTCTGACTCAGAGCAATGCTATGTAGGATTACCAAAGCTGTAAATCTTTACAGGAGAAGACAACCTCATCTTTCTCCCACATTTTGTTATACATAACGCCCAGGACAGAGGGAATTCTTCAGATGGTTAGAAAATTCCAGCTACCTTACACACGGTTACACAACTGTCCCTTACAGAGCAAGTGGGGAGACCGCCTCTGTGAGATTCCTTATAAGCACATAGAACTTCTAGGTACTTCACACAGCTATTAAAAGGCAGCCAGAGTGCTCCTTGGAGGCCAGGATGGCCAAACGTCATGTCCCGTACTTTGGACATATTGTCCGGAGGGACAAGTCGCTGGAGAAAGATGTCATATTTGGTAAGGTGGAGGGTCTGAGAAAAAGAGGGAGACCTCCAATGACATGAATTGACAATATGGCGGCATCAATGGGCTCAAGTGTGGCAACAGTAGTGAGGTTGGCCCAGGAACAGGCAGTGTTTCGTTCTGTTGTGCATAGGGTCGCTATGAGTTGGTACTGGCTCGATGGCACCTATCAACAACAACAACAATGTTCCCCTGGAGAAGGATTAAATTATAGGAAATGGCCAAATTAAGGCTTCACTTGGTATTACAATGTACTTTATTACTCACATTGGCACTAACAAATCATGGGAAATAGTCTAACTTTTCTATTTCTCAGTGTCAGGGATGGAATTGTGATGTCTAAAAAGATATGTTGACATCCTAACCCCTAGTATCTGTGAGAATGACCTTGTTTGCAAATAGTCTTTGAAGGTGTTATCAGTTAAGCTAGCATCAGTACCTCCTAATCCAGTATGGGTGGTGTCCTGATGAAAAACTAGAAGAAACACAAAGACACACACAGAAGACAATGATGTGAAGATGGAGGCTGAGAGCGAAGGGAGACTGGCCACCACCAGAAGTCAGGGGAGAAGTATTGAACAGATTATCCCTCAGAGCCTTCCAGAACTATGAGACAATAGCAGGTAAGGAGCCCTGGGAGCTCAGTGGTTTATGAGCTGGGCTGCTAACTGCAAGGTCATTAGTTCAGATCTACTGGTCTTTCTGTGGAAGAAAATGAGGCTTTCTGCTCACATCCTTATCTTTAGTTGCTGCAGCCTCGCAAACCCTATACAGGATCACTATGAGTCGGAACCGACTCCACAGCACCACCACAGTAGCATGTGACTGATACACATTAATGAAGGAATTATAAAAAATCTGAAGTAAAAAAGTCATGTTGTTGTTGTTCTTGTTATGTGCCATGGCGTTGGTTCTGACTCACAGGGACCCTGTACAAGGTTTCTGAGGCTTTAAATCTTTACGGGATCAGAAAAGCTAATCTTTCTCTGACAGAGAAGCTGGTAGTTTCAAACTGCTGACCCTGAGGTTAGCAGCTTGATTCATAACCACTACGCTACCAGAGCTCCTTAAAAAAGTCATAGCCTCTAATAAAAACATCTAGAGTGCATTTTTATCAAATGAACATAATTGGCAAAGAAAAAGCTCATCTTTAAATTTCCGAGTTTCCATTGTTGTTAACAATAACTTGTAAAACAGTATCTACAGAACCCCTATCACCTATTGGAGGAGCCCTTGTGATGAAGTGATTAAGCACTCTGCTGCTAACTGACAGGTCAGTGATTTGAACCTACCAGCTTCTCCAAGTGAGAAAGATGAGGCAATCTGTTGCCATGAAGACTACAGCCATGGAAACCCTACAGAACAACTCTACTCTGTCCTAAAGAGGGTCACTATGAATTGGAATCAACAGGTTAGGTTGACTTTTTTGGCCAGGTATTGGAGGTTTTATTTCAAACCTGAAATAAAAGTTCAAAACCAATTTAGATGGAAAGCTGTGATACTGCCTTAAACATAGCATTTAATGTATGCACTAGGTTTAAGAAAAAAGAAGCTGCTTTAACCATGCCTGTGGTCCAATTTCCATGCTACCATTATACATCTTTCAAGATGGCTGATTGGGTAGACGTGAAGTAAGGAGCTCTGTTCACACAAGGCAGAATACCGGACCAAGCAGACTCAGGGGATGGTGCTAGAATTCTGAACCACATATAAAGGAATATGTAGAAGCTTGGAAGTCTTACAGCTAGGGGAATTTGTAGCAGAAGCAAGAAATCCATTGATTTCTAATTCAAGATGCTTAGCTGCACCCAGTGCCACCTTCTTGAGAGAGACCAAGCAGGGGAAGGATCAGAACAGCCACGGATACGTGACAGAACCAAGAAGATACAGTTGTGAACATTCCTTTTTTTAGTATCTGTTCATTGGTCTCTTGCTGTCTACACACCTCCCTTCCAGTGACTCAGGGGATGCCTGAGCGAATGGACACCCCACCTCCACCCCGGAGGGTTCTACTATGATGTGCACAGAGCTCCATGAAATTTAAAGTGACAGTTTCCACTTAAAACCAAACAGCCACCAGTTTGCCATACTGTGCTGGCTTGTGAGTTGCTGTGATTCTGAAAGCTATGCCAACAGTATTTTAAATACCAGCAGGGTCACCCATGGTGGACAGATTTCAGATGAGCTTCCAGACAAAGACAGACTAGGAAGAAAGAGTGACAAACTACTTCCAAATATTTAGTCATTGAAAATTTTATGGGTAGCAAAGAAACACTGTCAGATATAGTTCTGGAAAATGAGACCGTCAGGTGGGAAGGCACTCAAAATGTGACTAGGGAAGAGCTGCCTCCTCAAAGTAGAGTTGACCGTGATGATGCGAATGTAGTAAAATCCGTGGGAGAAAAGCCCACAGGACCTTCACTTATTTGCTGATG
>NW_006408553.1:23474624-23485481 GCF_000296735.1 Chrysochloris asiatica | reverse complement strand
AGTGTTTTGTTCTGCTGAGCATAAGGTCGCTATGGGTCGGTACCGACTCGATGGCACCTAACAACAACATTATACATAAAAATGGTATCAGACATGGGACAAAAAAATGAAACTTTTATTATTTTGACTTCTCATGACTTGCTGAGAAAAGTAGATCTGAGGAAATATATTCTTAGAGACTGACTTTATTTTGTATTTGCTTATAGACAGATTTTGCTGCTTTCTTCTAGGCCCCTCCAATCCCCTAATTTTCCTTTCAATGTAAGCATTCAGTTGCAGAAGTGTAGGAGAATGTCCTGGTGTTCCACCTTTCCAAAGATAAGTGCCAAATGAGATTTTAGAAATCCAAGAAGAAATGAAATGTGTAACACATTATCTTTGGATTCTTGGAGTCTCGTGCTTCTCCCCACTGTATTCTTGTCCCCTGGAGTACCCACTCTTATAGAGCATTTGATGCTACTGAACCCTGAACAGCTACGCAGCATCTGTTGGGGAACACAATCTGCTTTCTATGGATCAGAAGCATTTCTCCAAACTATAGCATCTAAAGGATTTTTAAAGACGGGGTGTATTCACAAAATTTGTTACTAGTTCCTTTCAACCAGAGTCAGAAGTAAGAATACTCAGCAGATGGTTGTGCAGTGAGGTAAATTGCATGTAGCCTTCAGTCATTAGTGACAGATCTATTTTAAAGGCGTAAGGTTGTGTAACAGGGTACAAAGGCTGTCGTGATTCTAATTGTTGGGCTCCATTAGAAGGGTTTTTTTCTGGAAACCATGGATTCTCACAGCACCACAAGCAGTCTACCCCCAAATGAAAAGCATCCTGCTGGCTAATTACCTTGCAGCACTTTCTTCCCTATTGTGTCTTGATTTTTTTTGTTTTAATCCCAGACTTTGTTTCTATTAGGACTGATGGCGCCTTTGATTGTTTCACCTAATTTTATTTACGATGAACAGTTTCAATCAACTCTTACTCTAATTTCATTGCTTTCATCTTACTTTAATTCTTATATAAAAAGAGGAGCTTGAAAAAAAATTATTTTTTCAAACTGATCTTGACTGATTTTTTATTCTCCTGAAAGTCTGATCCTTGGAAGATATATTTTCTCCTGTTCTTTAAAGTCCAATGCAACAACATATGATGTTATTAATTTGGTTTTCATTTATTTCAACACCCCATATAATACATTACTAAATCATGAAGAATTCAACTTTATGTCAAAATATGCAGTTGTGTCTATTGCCTAGAAGTTCTGCTTGAGTAAGTACATTGCCAAAGCAAAATCAGAGGCATTTATGAAAGACTCAGAATGTTAAAGTAATCTTTCTCTTGGAATTATAATCGTAACATCTGAAATGAAATGTGGGAGCAAATGAGGCCACTGAAAAGAGACACCATTAGAGCTCTGACCATTTGGGAAGTATCCCAAAGAAATGGCTTAAAGGTACCATAAATTGCTCGGTGATGCTCTCTGAACAGCATGATCTATGGAATAAGGAGAATGAAAAGGAGTGATAATGGGTGGCAAAGAAATCTATAGCATGTGAATAAGAGTAACACTGCAAAGTCTAATATAGAGCAGGCACCCCATTCAGGGCTGGAATCACAGGTAGACTTTTTCTAAGGAGCTGCTAATCTTCTTGGTGAAGAACGAGGAGTGTGTGAGTCTAGCTAGGGCTACAGATAGTAAAAAATATTAAGTAATGGAAGGTAAATATTTAAATTACAAACTCATAATGGCTGTCCAAATGTCTGTACAAGCTTTCATTTAACAATAGCTGGCAAATATGTCAGCGGGAAATGCAGCCAATGGCTTATTCAAAATGTTGTCATCACCACCACTTTAATATTTAAGAAATTATTTCAAGACTCTTCCAAAAACTTGTATTTGGATCCTAATTGAAAAACTCCTCTGCTTCCTTTTGTTATTTTTTGTCAATGTGTAGCTTTGGATGCTTTAAAAACAATTAGATTGTATGGTAACGAATTGGGCTGCGAGCAAGGCCAGCAGTTGGAAACTACCAGCTGTTCCATGGGAGAAAGATCAGGCTTTCTGATCCCGTATAGATTTACAGCCTCGGACCCCTATACAGGGTCGCTGTGAGTCAGAACCGACTCCATGGCACATAACCACCACCACCATGGCACTATAGGGTTTGAACTGTAAGGCCTTTACTTCAAACTCAGTAGCCACTCCTCAAAAACCCCATACAGGATCGCTAAGGATCAGAATTTACTCGACAGGACTTAATGCTACTCCAGCAACAACATGGAGTGATGGTTTTCAGAGTGTGATCCCTAGATCAGTAACTTAAGCATCAACCTGGAACTTAGAAAAGCAATTTGCAATTTTATGCAAGTTATTGAATCAGTAGCTCCAGGGTTGTTGTTGTTAAGTGCCCTTGAGTCTCTTCAGACTTATAGAGACCCTGTATGGGGTTATCAAAGAGCAGCTGGTGAGCTTAAACTGCCAATCTTGTGGTTCAAATAGACTTTTCAGTCTGGCACATTAACCTATAGTGCCATACCAGGCCTCCAGGATGGGCCCCAGTAATCTGAATTTTAACAATATGATTCTGATGTTTACTCAAGTTTGAAAACTACTGTTCTACAAGAAGGAGCAGGAAAGAGGGCATGATGATTTCAAGGTCTGTTCTTGAGGTAGTTTTTATGATTCATGAAATAGTAAATTAGATCAAAATTACTTCTGTACCCATTGGTGGTGGTGGTGATTGTGTGCCCGTCAAGTCAGTGCCGCCCCATTGTGACCCTGTACAGGGTTTCTGAGGTTGTAAATCTTTACAGGAACAGAAAACCTAATCTTTCTCCCATGGAGCAGCTGGTAGATTTGAACAGCTGACCTTGCAAGTATCAGTCAACACATAACCCACTAAACTTCCATGGCTCCTTTCTGTACCCATTGTTGTAAGTGCCATTGAGTCGATTCCGACCCATAGCAACCCTGTATAGGGTTTCCAAGGAGCATCTGGTGAACTTGAACTACCGATCTTGCAGTTCAAATGACTTTGCCGTCTGACGCTTGTATACGTAATTTGATTTAATATCATCAGTAAGTAAATAGGTAACAGAAACCTAATTCCTTTTATTCCTGAGCTCTGGTAGATTAGTGGTTACGAATCGGGCTGCGAATCGCAAGATCAGCAGTTCGAAACTACCAGCTGTTCTGCGGGAGAAAGATGAGTCTTTCTGCTCCCATAAAGATTTACAGCCTTGGAAATCCTGTACAGGGTCGCTGTGAGTTGGAACCGACTCCACGGCACATAACAACAACAACACACAAAAAAAATTAAGGATGTCAGAGCTCAAGAACACCTACAAACTCTTATAGCTCTGTCAGAGTCTAAATCTATGTTTAGAGAAATTTTAACACCTCTTTTGCGCTCTAGACTTGTAAAATTGCTCCACTCACCTCCCTCACCCCATCTCCATGTAGTAGTTTCCACACTAAAATGAGAAACCAAGTTTGGAAAGAAAGAGTGTCTGGTATCCTTTCTTTCCTCAGGTAGGAATGCTCATCCATTCTGTGCTAATCTCTGCCTGCCATCCCCATTTGGGACCCCATTGTGACTTCCCTCTTTCTTTCTGGTATGCCTGTCTCCTTGGTGTCAGAAGAATACACAGCAAATTGAGCGTCAATGTTTGCAACTGTTTTGAGGGAAATCATTCATATCCTTAGTGAATCAGTGCTTAATCTTACCTTTTTTATTTCCTAAATAATCTCTAGTACAGCACTGTAGGATAAGCACTGGACTGCTAACCACAAAATTGGCAGTTCAAACCAACCAATTGCTCTTCATACACCCTATATAGGGTCACTATGAGTTGGAGTTAACTTGATGGCACTTATCAATGACAACAATTAATGTCTAAATGGGGTGAGGGGGTACGTAGCATGGAAGACAAAGTAGAAATTACCTAAAGGATCTAGCATAATGTCTGATTATGTTGTTGTTATTGTTAAGTGCCATCGAGTAGATTCTGACTCATAGTGATCTTATAAAAGGGTTTCCAAGGAGCAGCTGATGGATTTGAACTGCTAAGTTCAAATCTAGTCCTTATCTTACAGTGCCACACCAGGACTCCATGTCTGACTATGTTGCTGTTGTTAGGGTCATCGAGTCGATTCTGATCCATAACGACCCTGTATAGGGTTTCCGAGAAGCCACTGGTGAGTTTGAACCGCTTACTTTGCAATTTAAATGGCTTTGCTGTCTGGCGCATTAACCCACAGTACCACACTATAGAGATGATCAATTATTTGATATCAAAACAACTACTTTGATCACTGCTGAAACCTCTTTTCTGTTACCTTTAGAATTCATCATAAGAAACTAATTCATAGGGAAAAGAGTCGAATTTTATGATAACACAAAGTGAATATTTTCAAGGAAATAAGTATTTGAATCTATTATCCTGACATGCTTATAAAAAATTGTAATATTTATCATTTTTTATAAGCATGTCCTGCTATCGGCCCAGGCCAAAGTTCAGATGGGTATGGAAGGGGCAAAGTGCAGGGTCTGGCCAGTACCTTTATGTTGCATCTAATCACTCTTACTGTGTAGAAGATAATATTTCAATCCTTATATGTGATAAGAGAAGACTAAGGAACAAAAGGATTGATTTGGTTTTAAGGCCTAGAGGATGAGGGCAGAATTTTTTTTTTTTTCATTTGCAAGCAAAATAGAAGCTCCTCCTCAATTCAGTTAAGTCTAATTTGTATTGTTAGATATATACCATGTGCTATGGATCCCACTCCCCCACCCCCCACTCCCATCCCTCCCTACCTTGTATTCTGTCTTAGAATGACTCCCCAGGCCCTGGCAGTCTGCACAGCTGCTAAAGGAAAAGCTTGCCTCTAATGACAATTCTATTTGCCTCCTGGGGAATTGAGTGTGGAAGTGTTCACTTGCACAGTGAATGTTCATATACTAAGGCATATATGAGAGTGCCAAGGTTCTTGGGGGTTCAAATGGTCTGAGTTCAGCTACTAACTGGAAGATTGGCAGTTTGACTCCACCCAGTTGCTTCCACAAGATGATAACCATGGAAAATCCTATGGCACACTTTTCTACTCCGATACACATTGAGTTGCTGTGAATTGGAATAAATTTGGTTTTATTAAGGGTTTTCCTGATGTGAGCACCTTCCTTCTTTTTTTTTATTATTTGTTTAAGTTATCTGGAAGTGGGGTAAGATATCATTCTCTTTCTTTTACTCTCTCTCTCTTTTTTTAAAAGCACATTTTGTTTCCTGAAAATGAGGATAACTAGGCTAAATTTTGTACTACAATTGTCAAAAGTGCTACACAACCAATATATAAGATTGCTTACTACAGATTGGAGTTCTGGTGTGGTACTACAGGATAATGTGCTAGACTTCAAGATTAGCTTTAACCACAAGGTCAGCGGTTCAAATCCACTAGCCCCTCCAAGGAAACCCTAATCAGGGTCACTATAGGTCGGAACCTACTCAATGGCACTTAACAACAACATCTATAAATTACAGTTTTGTGTGCAATCTGATCAGAGAGACTTGTCTAGCTCAGAAATAAAAACTTGAGTCAGGACAAAGAAAAGCAATTTTCACCCTAAACAACTAGGAAAACTAGATTATTCATTGTTATTGCGTGCCTTCAACCTTTCACTTCAAACCGATTTAGCAGTCCAGTGCATTAAACCACACCACCACAGTTGTTGTTAGGTGCCATTGAGTCAGACTCATAGAAACCATGTGTTCAACAAACTCTTGTGGAATGCAATTATATGAAAGTCAATTATTCAGTCAATGCATTGGATTAGGTGGTTGAGTCTCTGAAAAGTTTGTTCTGTGACATTATATTTTTGCAACCTTATTTTCAGGTTTTTCAATCTACCAAAATTCCTAGAATTTTGATTTTATGTTTCTTCTTGTTGTTTCTTTTTTTATTATTATTAAGAATGCAAATCTGAAGTCTTTGCCAGTCATGCCCTTCAGATCTGAGTTACAGCCAAAGAGCTTGACTGATACTATATTATTGACAAACAAACATCCTTAAGAAAGTTTGACCAAACCTATTTTGTACAAAAATAAAATCTAAAAATACCAGGACATTTGAGGTGAAAAAGAAATATGAATCCAAGAAATGTTTAAAATGAATCTTATTTTCTGCCTCCATGTTCTGACTAACATCTGCATTCACCACTGTATTTTCATTAACATGAAACTTTTAGTAAGCTTTTAATCCCCCCAGTCTAGTTTCTTAGACTGTTCTCAATGGCATTTAGCAACAGCAACAACATATAGAGATGGTGGATACAGTTATAAAATAATTGTACTCTTAGCCATAAATAATAACAAAAAATGTTTCAAGTGCTTCTGAAAGCATTATGATGGCATAACAAAAACTAAATGAATAAATAATAAGTAGAGATGGGATTTCCAACTAAAATAGAGTTTTACCATCCAAGGTAGTATTTATAACTTCTGCCCTACTACTAGTGGACATGTTCCCATTCTTATTCAAATGGAGGTAATTAAGAGTCCTTTTCTGTGTTAAACTCTGAGTCTACAGAGGTGGGAAAGCTTCCAGATTTTTATTGTAAGCCACAGACTCATTTCTTGTTAATCGTGCTCTAAAAATGCCTTAAGATCACAGTCTAGTGATTTTTGAACCCATTAGGAGTGCTGAACTAAGAAGCTTAATGAAAGGCTCAGAGGCCCAGGAAGAAGTCAAAACAGAACCTGGATTAGCACTGCTTAACAGACCACTTACTGGGTGATTCTTCCTCCTCAATCCAATTTCCTATCTCAGAGAATAACAAACTGCAGGTCATAAACACCTATCTGTTATACTTGTAGATGAACTAGTACTTCTTTTTATGAAAGAAGTTGGATAATGGAATTTTGTTATTTTAAAACAGAGGATTACTTCTTCTTAGACATTCAGAAAGTGTCTAAGAAGACAGACAGATAATGCATTTCAAATCAGCATAATTAAATAATTGTAAATGCTTCATTTGAAATTGCAGCCTTGAGTCTTCCATGTGGTAATTGTCATCTCTTAGTTTATTTGGTACATTAAAGCAGATTTACAATCGAAATAAAACTATGCCCGTTTCAAGCATCTTTATTCTGTCATTTTTTTAAAATAAATGCAAATAGACTAAACAGAATTTTGCTGTTAACCTTGCCTGATGTTTCATGGATGAACTGATTTGGAACGTAATAGGTTTCCCACTGTTGGAGGGTTTGGGGTTTAGGTTGGGTAATTCCAGATGATGTTAGAATAGATGATATGGAGTCCTGGTGTGGTGCTGTGGGTTAATGTGTCAGACTGCAAAGTTGTTTGAACTGCAAGGTAGGTGGTTCAAGCTCACTAGCTGCTCCATGGACACCCTATACATGGTTGCTATGGGTCGGAATTGATTCAATGGCACTTCACAACAACACAACAACTAATCCTAAAATTCTAAAGTTCTATGTTTATAAAATCCACTCTTTTATTAAAAGAAAAATAACTTATTTTTTTTACATGGAAATGATAGTATAATGAAAAAGGGAATGCAGAAAGGATTTATCTTGTTGTTAACAAGTAATCACCCACTTTGTAACAGCTGTTTTGTTTTTTTTAATTGCTTGTTTGTGGCAAATGCTGTGTAGTAATCAAGTAGATTTTCTAATAATAAAACACTTTTTAATTAAATTGCACTGTGAACAATTTAAAGATGAATAGAAGTGGTTCCTGACCTAAAGAAGCATATATGCTTCCTTTGCACAGTTGACTTCTTTTTCTGATGATAGAAATCATACATCTTTATTGTAGGACATAGAGAAACTGACAAGGACTTTGTTGTCAGGTGTCCGTGGAGTCAGTTTCAACTCATAGTGACTTGATGTACAATAGAACGCACTACTGCCCAGTCCCAGGACATCCTCATACCTATTGCTATGTTTGAGTGTATTATTGCTGCTATTGTTTCAATCCGTCTTGTTGGAAGTCTTCCTAATTTTTTATGACCCTCCACTTTACCACACTTGAGGTCCTTTGCCAGGAACTGATTCCTCCAGGAAACATGTCCAAGAATGATAGATGAAGTCTCACCGTCCTCATTTTTAAGGAACATGTTATCTGTCTTCTTTCAAAACAGATTTATTTGTTCTCCTGGCAGCTCATGGTACCTTTAATAGTCTTCTCTAAGACCATGACTTTAATATTCTTCTCTAACACCATAGCTCATGTATCACTTCTTTTGTGGTCTTTTTTATTCATAGTCCAGCCTTCACATGTATATGAAGCTATTGAAATTACCTTGGCTTGAGTCAGGACAATCCTGGTCCTTAAAATGCCATCTTGGATTCTGAACAATAAAGATTCCCAGCAGATTTGCCTAATGCAAAACGTCCATCATTTGATTTCTTGACTGCTGTTCCCATAGTGTTCATTGTGAACTCAAGCAAAATCAAGTTGTTGACAACTTCAATCTTTTCTCCATTTATCATGATTTATTTATTGGTCCGTGTGTGAGGATTTTTGTTTTCTTTACATTAAAGTACAATCCATACTGAAGAATGTAGTCTTTGATCTTATCAATGAGTATTTTAGGTTTTCTTTGCTTCCCACATGCAAGGTTGTCAGTGAATCTTCCTCAGATCTTGATGTCATGTTCTTCATATATCCCAGCTTTTTGGATTATTTGTTTAGCATGCAGACTGAATTAGTTGGTGAAAGGAAACATTTTTACTGATTTAAAACCATGCAGTATCTTCTTGTTCTGATTTAAGGACTGCCTCTTGGTCTATATACAGGTTCCTCATGAAAATAATTGAGTATTTTGAAATACTCATTCTTTTCAATGTTATCCATAGTTTCTTATGATCCACACAGTTGAAAGCCTTTACATAGTCAATAAATCACAAGTAAACTTCTTTTGTGTATTCTCCGCTTTTAGCTATTATTTATCTAACGCCCTGGTGTGGTGCTGTGGGTTAATGCGCCAGACTGCAAAGCCGTTTGAACTGTAAGGTTTGAGGTTCATACTCACCAGTTGCTCCTTGGAAACCCTATACAGGGTCGCTATGGGTCAGAATGACTCAACGGCACTCAACCACAACAATTTAGTACCAGCAACAATATCCCTGCTTCCAATTCTTCTTCGGAATACAACTTGAGTTTCTGGCAGCTTCCTGTAGATATACTGCTGCAATTGTTTTCAAATTATCTTCAGTAAAATTTTACTTTCATGTAATATTAATGATATTGTTTGATGATGTTTCCTGTCTCTTGGGCCACTTTTCTGTGGATTTGGCACAAATATGGTTCATTTTCAATCAGTTGGCTCGATAGCTGTCTTCTGAATTTCTTGGCATAGACAAGTGAGCCCTTCCAATACTACATCAGTTTGTTGAACGATTTCAATTTGTATTCTATCAATTCCTGGAGCTTCATTTTTAACCGATGCCTTCAGTGCAGCTTAAACTTCTCCCTTCAATACTATTAGTTCTCCATCACATGCTACCTGTTGAAATGATAGAACATTGATAGATGAATCATGACTCAAAATAGATCCAAACTGATCCATTTTCTTTTTTTTCAATCCTACCTGGTAAGTATACTACTTATCTGTCATCTTGTCATGCTGTGGTGGCTTGTGTGCTGCTATAATGCTGGAAGATCTGTCTCTGGTATTTTAAATACCAATAGGGTCACCAATGGTAGATGTGTTTTAGCTAAGCTTCAACACTAGGAAGAAGGAGAGGCAATCTACTTCTGAAAGTTTAGCCAATGAAAAGCTTATGAAGAGTTGGTAAACACTGTCAGATAGCACCAGAGTATTGAATACTGAACATTATGAATAGCACAAGAATGCTGTCAGATATAGTGCCAGAAGATGAGCCCCTCCATTTGGAAGGCACTCAAAATACAACTGCGGAAGAGCTTCCTCCTCAAAGTAGAGTTGACCGTTACACCGTGAATGGAGTAAAGCTTTCAGGACTTCCTTTGCTAATGGGGCACAACTCATAATGAGGAGAAACAGCTGTAAAGATCCATTAATGATCAGAGCATGAAATTTTCAAAATATGAATCTAGGAAAATTGGGAACTGTCAAAAGACAAAAAATGAAATGTAACACATGAAGATTGACATCCAAGGCAACAATGAGCTAAAATGGACTGGTACTGGCCATTTTGAATCTGAAAAATAATATGGCTTACTATGCCAAGAATGGAGTCCTGGTGTGACACTGTGGACAATTGTACTATACTGTAAGGTCTGTTTGAATCACAAGGTCCGAGGTTTTAAGAAGACTTAAAATACTTACTGATGAAGATCAAAGACCACTGCCTTCAGTGTGGGTTGCTCCTCAAAGGAAAAAAAAAAAAAATCCTTACCACCAAAACAATAAATAACATCATGATAAACCAAGAAAAGGAGCAAAGGATCTCTGGTAGTGTAGTGGTTACAAGTCGGGTTGTGAACCTTAAGGTCAGCAGTTCAAAACTACCAGCTGTTCCATGGAAGAAAGATGAGGCTTTCTGCACTCGTAAAGATTTACAGCCTCGGAAACCCTATACAGGGTCCCTGTGAGTCCGTACTGACTTCACGGCACATAACAACAACAAACTGAGAAAAGATTAAAGTTGTCAAAGACCTCATTTTGCTTGGATCCACAATCATGGAAGCAGCAGTCAAGAAATCAAACGTCATATTGCATTAGGCAAATCTGCTATATATGACCTCTTGAAAGTGTTAAAGAGCAGATGTCAGTTGGAGGACTAAGGTGTGCCTGACCTAAGCCATGCTATTTTCAATAGACTCCTCTTCATGTGAAAGCTGGACAATAAAAGAGGAAA
>NW_006408553.1:23472363-23473319 GCF_000296735.1 Chrysochloris asiatica | reverse complement strand
AAAAGATTAGATGTTCAGATTTATCTAGAGCCATCTTGGGAGTAAAATTGGTCATCTAGTGCTAGTAAATTAGTTACGGAAAACCCTATGAAGCATAGTTCTTCTGTGACACACATGTGGACATCATGCGTCAGAATCAACCAGTTGCAGATAGCTATTGGTTACAAAGTATATAAAAGATCTATCCTGTTTATAATTGCCTGATAGAAAATGGCTTCTAGCCATGATAAATATCCCTTAGGAGTTACTAAACACAGGCCAACTGAAGTATAAGAAACAGTACAGAAAAATATACAAAATTTCCCATTCCTTTTGCGGTTCCTGATTTGTTTCCTTTTGATTCTATGATTGAGCATTTAAACAGAGCCAGTGGATAATACCGATAATTGTGGCTGGCAGTGATGAGGGGGTCTCCATTTTCACACCAGCCCAGAAGGTTCCATTCTCAGATTACCTTCTTGACTTGTCAAGTAAAACCTTGGTGAATTTCATCAAGCCAGTTACTTCTGTACAGAATCAATACTCTGGGGTGGTCTGACTAAAATTCATACATTTATAACAATTTAAAAGATTCCTCTAGGAGTTTTATAACGACATGTAATATTATAATGGACAAATAGTACTAGGAAACATGGGAATAAAATCATCCATTCAACTTGTTCAATTTTTGCACAAAAGTCCTGAAGAGTTTAGCAAGAAATCGTCAGACCCAATGTTAAATATCTCTGCAGGTTTCTATTGCTTCAGCTTCCCACCTATTGGTAGTTAATAAAATTCTAGAAGGGTAATTGCTTTGGTAATCTGCCTGAGCTGAGGTTTATCTGATAAGACCACCCTAGAAAAGTCTTTGAACATTTAGCAATTATTTAGGGGATTTTGAAGATAAAACTAGAATGGGGACTAGCAGTGATTTACCAAGGTCCATGGATATGAGGTGTTTGCGTCTCAATTGAGAA
>NW_006408553.1:23456948-23471918 GCF_000296735.1 Chrysochloris asiatica | reverse complement strand
ACACACACACACACACACACAAGGAAACAACAGACAGGCTTTCAGAAAGTTACTCAGAATCACACAGGAAGTAAAAGTCAGAACTCTAAGAATGGAATCCATTTTTTTTTGTTCAAATGCTATATTTTCTATACCCAGATACCTGTAATCCAATTATCAGGGAATAAATTCTAATTCATAGACCACCCCTACCTGTGTTAGAGTAAACTGTGCTCCATAGGGTATTCAATGGCTGATTTTTCAGAGAAAAATTGCTAGGTCTTTTTTTTCAAGGTGCCTCTGGATAGTGGTGTCACTAGGGTTGGTGTCACCTAATATCACACATAGTATTGACCCCCCTCCCCCATGTGGACTTCCTCCCATAACAAACCATACAGATTATTTAGTAGTGTGTTATCAATTTTAATAATATGTTGGAAAATTCCTTAAATGTAATATTTCTTAGATCATATGGATACTAATAGCAAAAATTGTTTTGTCAAACCTTTTTACATTGAATTACAATATCGTTAGTAACTGAGTATAGTCTTTCAAAATCTGTGTCCTTCTTTTCCTTTAATGACAACTTCATTCTTTAAAAAAAAGTGGCTAATAAAAATCCACAAATACTAATTACCACAATATTGCTGCTCAAACACCAGAACATTTGAAAAACTCAGCAACTATAAAAACAGCAGCCACAACAAAAACAATTGTTATTAGGTGACATCGAGTCAGTTCCAACTCATAGCAACCCTATGCACAACAGAATGAACCACTGCCTGCTTCTGCACCACTCTTACAATATTGTTTTGCTTGAGCCCATTTCTGCTGCCACTATGCCAATCCATCTCCTTGGGGTTTCCCCCTTTTTCGCTGAACCTCCACTTTACTAAGCATGATGTCCTTCTCCAGGGACTGGTCCAAAGCATGAGAGTCAAAGTCTTATTATCCTGGCTCCTAAGGAGCATCCTGGCAGTATTTCTTCCAGTACAGATTTATTTGTTCTTATGGCATTCCATGGTATTTTTGATATTCTTCTCCAACACCATAAGTCAAATGCATTCATTTTTCTATGGTTTTCCTTATTCATTGTCCAACTTTTCACAGGCATATTGTAAATACCATGGCTTGGGTTAAACACACCTAGTCCTCAAACTGACACCTTGGCTCTTGAACACTTTAAAAAGGTCTTGTGCAGCAGATTTGCCTAATGCAATTTGATTTCTTGACTGTTGCTTCCATGAATGTTGATTGTTTTTGTTGTTGTTATGTGGTGTGGAGTCGGTTCCGACTCATTGAGACCCTGTACAGGGTTTCCGAGGCTGTAAATCTTTATGGGAGCAGAAAGCCTCATCTTTCTTCTGTGGAACAAGTGGTAGTTTTGAACTACTGACCTTAAGGTTCTTAGCCCGATTCGTAACCACTACGCTACCAGAGCTCCTTATGAGTGTTGATAGTGGATCCCCCAAAATTTAAGTCTTTGACAACATCAATCTTTTGTCTATGTATATTGATGTTATTTTTTGTTCCAGTAGTGAGGGTTTTCATTACCTCTACATTGAGGTGCAATCCATACTGAAGTCTGTGGTCTCTAATCTTCATCAGCAAGTATTTTAAGTCCCTTTTGCTCTTCTCAAGCAAGGTTGTATCATCTGAATATTGTAGGTTGTTAATGAGTTTTCCTCCAAGCTTGATGCCACATTCTTCTTCATATAATCTAGGTTCTTGGGTTATTTGCTCAGCATATAGATTGAATAAGTATGGTGAAAGAATATAATCCTGGCTCATACCTTACCTAATTTTAAACCATTCAGTGTATCATTGTTCTGGTCAGATGATTGCCTCTTGGTCTATGTACAGGTTCCTCATGAGCACAATTAAGTGTTCTGGAATACCCATTCTTTGCAATGTTATCCATAGCTTGTCATGATCCACATAGTCTAAAGCCTTTGTGTAGTCAATGAAGCATAGCTAAACATCTTTCTGGTATTCTCTGCCTTCAGCCAATATGATAATCACTGTTTTTAGTGATTTATGTGTTTAATTTCATTTTTGACACCTCCCAATTTTCCTAGATTCATACTTTGTACATTCCATATTCCAGTTATTAATGAGTGTATATAGCTGTTTCTTCTCATTTTATATTGTGCTCCATCAGCAAATGAAGGTCCCAAAAGCTTTACTCCATTCACGCCATCACAGGAAGATCAACATGCTTCTCCTGCTTCATTATTTTCTTCAAGGAGAAACTCTGAATTTAGAGAAGGTAAGATATACACTCAAGTATAGGCCTAACTTGGAGGGAGAAGGAAGAAAAATAATGAGCCTGTGTGGAAAGACTTGGTCAACAAAGAAAACATAATTCCATTTCAGTACTCCAGTGAAAGGATAATGAGGTGCCTTCTCATACATGTTCAGTGGGAATAAGCAGTGTTTTAAGGGTAATTTGTTGGTATTTATTAATTCTTTGGAAATCTTGGTACCAGAGTTGTTGTTGTTAAATGTTATAGAGTCATTTCTGACTCATAGCAACCCTGTATATGGTTTCTGAGGAGAGGTTGGGGGGTTTGAACTATTGACATTATGGTTAGCAGTCAAATGCTTATCTTACAGTGCCAGACCAAAAGTCCAAGGTATGAAGATGTAAATATAAAATTATTCAACACAGTAGAAATCCATGTGTTCATCCAGAGAAGACTGATTAATTTATGATGCAACTTGATGTTGTTGTGAAGTGCTGTCCAGTCGGTTCTGACCCATAGCAATCCTGTATAGGGTTTCCGAGGAAAAGCTGGTGAACTTGAACAGTTGACTTGCAGTTCAAACAACTTTGCAGTCTGGTGCATTAACCCACAGAGCCACACCAGGATTCTGATGCTGTAGCTAGACAAGTGTTAATACTTTGCAACCATTAAAAAGAACAGCAAAAAACCAAAACCCACTGTTAACAAGTCTGTTCCAAACCATGGTGGTGGTGGTGGTGTGCTATGGAGTGGGTTCCAACTCATAGTGACCCTGCATAGGGTTTCCAAGGCTCTAAATCTTCAGAGGAGCAGAAAGCTTCATCTTTCTCCCACAGAACAGCTGGTAGTTTCAAACTGCTAACCTTGAGGTTAGCAGCCTGACTCAACCGCTAAGCTACTAGAGCTCATAGAAAACTTATATAGGTTTCTGAGACTCTAAACCCTTATGGGAGCAGATAACCTCATCTTTCTCCCATTGAACAGACCAACAAATGGAATTGTACCACCAACCCAGAGCTACTTACAAAAAAACAAGCAGTAGAACTATGAATTATGCCATGAAAAGATGTGTACAATATTAAATTGTTTTTTAACTTGCATAACAGTATGTACAAAATAAGCTTATATTTGTAGAAACAAAACTAACTTTTATATTTGGCTGTGTAAGTATGAAAAATACTTGTATCTTTATTTCCAATTGTACAAGTATAGAAAATTCATTATACAACAGTAACAGTTTTCATTCTGATATGTGGATTACAGGGAGACTTTCATTGACTATGAAAGACTTCAATACTTTTATAGCTTGAATTGTATACAATGCTTTGCAATCTAAGAACAATACTTAAGACCTTTAAAACATAGATGATTAAAGGCTGGATTAAGGCTGGAGCAGCAGGTTGGAGCCACCACTCATCTGTCAGTTTGTTGTACTGTGGTGGCTTGTTTGTTGCTGTAATGATAGAAGCTATGCCAACCAGTATTTTAAATACCATCATGGTCACCCATGGTGAAGCGGTTTCAGCAGAGTTGGAGCTTTCTGACTAAGAAAGATAGGAAAGAGCCGCAGACTACTTTTAATGGTCAACCATGAAAACCTTACAAATAACAACAGACTATTGTCTGATATGGAGTCCCTGTATGTGGCTGTGGGTAATGCACTGGACTGGAAGAGTTTGAACTGCAAGATCAGAGGCTCAAACTCACCAGCTGCTGCTAGAAAACCTTAGACAGGGTAGCTTCGAGCTGGAAATGACTCGACAGCACTTAACAACAACAACATTGTCTGATATAGTGGCAGAAAATGACCTCCTCAGGTTGGAAGACACTCAAAATACAACTGGGGAAGAGCTACCTCTTCTAAATGGACTTGACCTTAATGACATGAGTGGGGTTGTGCTTTCAGGACTTTTGTCTACTTAAGAGAAGAAGCAGCTGCAAACACCCATTAGTAATCAGAATATTAAATGAAGACCAGACACGTTGTGAGATGACATTAAGAACATCATCTACAAACACCCATTAGTAATCAGAATATTAAATGAAGACCAGAGACATGTTGTGAGATGACATTAAGAACATCATCTATGAAGAAAGCATCTTTGATAATTAAAAAAACAGAAAAGAAAGTAAAGACCAAAAAATGGATGTCAGAAGAGGTTCCAAAAGTTGCTCTTGAACATAGAGAAGCTAAACAGATTGTAAGAAATGATGATATTTAAGAGCTGAACAGGAAATCTCAACGGGTATCTTGAGAAGATGAAGTATTAAAATGAACTGTGTAAAAACCAGGAGTTAGAAAACCAAAAAGGAAGAACACGTTCAGCACTTCTCAAGCTGAAAGAACTGAAGAAAAAAATTCAGATCTCAGGTTAAAGTATTGACTGATTCAAAATCTTGAATGATGCAGAAAGCATCAAAAGAAGATAGAAAGAATATACAGACTCACTGTATCCAAAAGAATTGGTGGATGGCCAATCATTTCAAGATATAGCATATGATCAAGAATTGACAGTATTGAAAGAAATCCCAGCTGCACTGATGGCATTAGTGAAAAACAACTTTCCAGGAATTGATGGAATACAAATTGAAATATTTCAACAAACTGATGCAACACTAGATGAGCCTCCTCCTCTATGCCAGTAAATGTAGAAGACACGTGACACTCACTTACTTGGAAGAAATCCATAATTCTGCCTATTCCAAAGAAAGGTGATACAACGGAATGAGAAAAGCACTGAACAATATCATTAATATCACATACAAGTAAAATTTTGCTGAGGATAATTAAAAAATGGTAGCAGTAGTAGTACGTTCACAAGGAGCTGCCAGACATTCAAACTAGATTCAGAAGAGGATATGGAATGAAGTTTATCATTGCTGATATCAGATCTTGCCTAAAAGTAGAGTACTAGACAAAATTTTACTTGTACTTTATTGACTATGCAAAAACATTCAATTTTGTGGCTCATAACAAACTATGGATAACATTGTGAAAGATGGGTATTCCAAAACATTTAATTATGCTCATGAGGAACCTATACACAGACCAAGAGGTTGTATCCTTTCACCATACTTTTTCAATTTGTGCTAAGCAAATAACCCAAGAAATAGGATTATATATAGAAGAACGTGGCATCAGTACTGAAAGAAGACTCATTACCAATCTGTCATATGCAGATGATACAACCTTGCTTGTTGGAAGTGAAGAGGAATTATAATACTGATGAACAGTTCAGTCTGATTTGTACCTTGTAAAGAAAATTAAAATCCTCACGTCTGGACTACTAAGTAACATAATGGTAAATGGAGAAAACATTGAAATGGTCAAAGACTTGACTTTTCTTGTGTTCACAATCAATGCTTATGGAAACAGCAGTCAAGAAATGAAATGGTGGACACATTGCATTAAGCAAATCTGCTGTACATAACCTCTTTAAATGTTAAAGAGCAAAACACCACTTTGAGAACTAAAGTTTTCCTGACCCAATCCATGGTATTTCCAATTGCCTCATATGCATGTGAAAATTGCACAACGAACAAGGAAGACTGCAGAAGAATTGATGCATTTGAATTAAGGTATTGATAAAAAATATTGAAAGTACCATGAATGCCAGAAGAAAAAAACATATCAGTCTTATAAGAAGTACAACCAGAATGCTCCTTAAAAGCAAGGATGGTGAGACTTTGTCTCTTCTTCTTTGGACATGTAGGAGGAATCAGTTTCTGGAGAAAGGCACCATGTTTGGAAAAGTGGAGAGTCAGTGAAAAATAGAAAGACTTGCAACAAGATAGATTGACACAGTGGCAGTAACAATAGTCTCAAATACAACAATTGTAAGGATAACAAAGTATCAGACAATGTTTCATTCTGTTGTGCATAGGATCACTATGAGTCGGAACCGACTCCATGGCACCTGACAACAACAAGCTGACTGGAGACGGAAGACTTGGATGCCATTACTAAAGCAGATTGAAGAACATTTGGTGTTTGTGGGATTCAAGAGATGAAGGAGAGGAATGAAAATTTACGGTGGCATCATCACTTCTAGCTTGGTAATTGATTCTTTGATGATTCTATTACAGAAATAGAGAAAAGAGGACGGAGGAGGGATTCACTGAAGAGGTTGAGTTCATTAGTTCCATTTTGAATAAAAGTTTGAGAGTCTCAAAAGGCAACTATACACTTGCCTTATATACTTTGCTTTCCACTTTCTCATTGCTGTTGTTGCTGTTATGTGCCTTGGAGTCGATTCTGACTGGGGTTTCCGAGGCTGTAAATCTTTACGGGAGCAGAAAGCCTCATCTTTCTCCTGCGGAACAGCTGGTAGTTTAGAACTTGATTTCTCATAAAGTCCTTAATATTTATGGAGTCCTAGCAGGAGTCCTAGTGTGGCACTGTGGGTTAATGTGCTGGATTGCAAGGTTGGTTTGAATCTCAAGGTTGGCAGTTCAAGCTCACCAACTACTCCTTGGAAACCCTATACAGGGTCGTCTTGAATCGGAACTGACGCGACGGCATTTAACAACAACAGCAGTTTGATAGACTCCTGGTATAGCATTGTAGGATCAGCGCTGAACTGCAAACCACAAGATTGGCAGTTCAAACCCAACAGATGCTCCTCAGAAACCCTAAACAAGGTCACTATGAGTTGAAACTGACTGGACGGCACTTAACAACAACAAGCAGGTTGACAGGAGTCCTGGTGTGGTGCTTTAGGATAAGCACTGGGCTACAGGGTTGGTTTGAACTACAAAGTGCAACCCCTCCTCAGAAACCCCATAGAGGTTCACTATGAGTCAGAACTGACTTGACAGGCACTTCAGGCACTTAACAACAACAAGCAGGTTGCTAAGGAACCCTAGTGGTGCATTGATTATTCTATTAAATGTTAACAGAATAGTTTGCAGTTTTAACCCATTAGCCACTTCAAAAGGATCTGTAAAGATTTGCAAAATTGGAAATGCTATGGGCAGTTCTGTCCTGTAGGGTCATTGTGAGTCTGAACTGCCTTGATGGCAGTGTTTTGTTTTTTGATTTAGCAGGTGGGTGTGTGTAATATGGGGAGAAAGAAGTATTAATATTTTTAAAGATATTTTTATTTGTATTGATCCTTTTACTTTTACTTCATTCAGATCCTGGAGTTATTACCAAATAGAAGGCATGTAACATGGTCCATGAACTTCCAGTTTATCTTTTTTCTCAACATTATCCCCCACAAGAGAAAAAGGTTTCTTAACTGTAGTCAAAACATGTCTGTGTCAGAAACAGAGGGAAGCATAGAGCTATTCAAAACTGCACAAAGAAAATCCAGTGAAATAGATAAAAGTGAGAATAAAGAGAAATGTTTATAGGCAATTGGAGACAGAAAGTGAAAGACATGCATTTCACTCCTTGGGTACTGATGCTAAGGAGACAGAAAGACATGTGAAAGTCATACAACCTAATGAAAAGGGACCTTCATTTCTATTCCTGTGTGCTATATGATAGAAGGAGTGGAGAGTGAAAGAATGGTAGTGTGGAGCTAGGAAGAGGATTCTAGAGGAGAAATGTCTGATTGATGGTTACAACCAGGGATTCCGGAGCCTCAAGTATTGCCCAAAGGCATCAGGGGCTACAGCACCCTAAGGCCATACCCTGTGACCAATGTCTTTCATCAAAATCAGTGATAATGATGACATTATAGATAAGGACAAGCTTGACTCCCCTCAACCTTGCTTTGGTTCTACTCACCCATGACTCTGGAACAAATTTCTGGGGAAGGGATAACCCCCCCCCCAAAAAAAAAAAAATGAAGCTAATTTTTTCACCAGTCCCATATATTAAGCTCCTGAAATCAATTTTGAGAAAATGATGTCCTGTTTTTTAAATATTTGAACTATGGTCTAATACTTTTTAGCTACTTGAACAGATAAAAAGGCAACTGATCCAACAAAACAACCAGGCATACATGTTCAAACAATTATGAAAACATACAGTAGAATGTTATCAACAAATATATTAGGAAGCAAAAATGTGACTCAACTTCATCATTCTTGATTCTCCTTAATATATACACAGAGGCATATGAACTCACTTAATTTTGCATGTAATCCTGTAGGATAAAAAGACTTGCAAGCATTTATGTTATGAATGGAGAACAAATACTTATAGCCCTGAAGTTCCATAAGAGATCGTCTCCTTTCTTTAGTATTATGGAAGTATTACATTTTTTCCTCTTGATTTTCTCAGATCGTCAGAGACACTTTTAATTACTTTCATGTGTATAAGCAGTGTGCTTAGCCTTGATCATTCCAAAGCGTTTAATACTGAAAGTGAAAGAAACAGCAGTAGCTAGGTGATATTAAACCTCTTAGACTGGCCAGCTTTGGAGCATTTTTCAAAATGTTAAACTGGTTTGTCAATTGAGTGTGTATGGCTTGTATTTGAAGTGACCAAACATGTTCATTTATAAGACATAAGAAGGAATCTCGAATGAGGTAACACTCTACTAACTTTTTAAACATACTGAGTGAAGGTTAAGGTGTGTGTGTGTAATCAGAGCAGATGAGAAGTTGATGAGTAAACATCAGGTTAGGAGCAGGCAGCTGTGTCCCTGAATAGAGAATGAAGAGTTCTGGGATGCTGTGATGCTATGAGTTCTGGGAAGCTAGACTAAATTGACCGAATAGAACCAATGTGGTGGGAGCAGAGTAGAAGCTCAGGCCCTATACTGGGCATTATATTGGTTTCTCTATTACCCAGCACAGCCACAGTGAGATACTACCATGTGATCAGAGGTCATTCATTCCATGTCACAGGTTCCTAACTCTCAAGCTGGCTTCCATCATAATTAAAACTATAACAGCAAGGTATTAACAAGGGTTTTTCAATAAGATTAAGATAAAGTTAGGTCATGTTAAATTATTATGTGTAATAGTTTATTTAAGGTAATTATTTGTATTGTTTGACTTCCTGAGCCAAGCAATACGAATTTATTATCTAATATGTAGCCAAGCTAAAATTTATAATTTAAAACATTTAGTGGTTCCTTTTCTTCTGTACTTTTCAACATGTTTTAGCAAGTGGTAACTTTCCATAAAAGGGGCAAAAGAATTTGGGGCTGTGAGGCAGACTGACAAAGAGGAAATATATCCTGCCTGAACAAGCAAGAAAAAAAGGAAAGGAAAATGAAAATTCTTGCAACATTTAGTTCTTCAGAAAAAAAAAAAAAAAGTGGCCAGAATTTCTCCAACAGCACTTGATTTTTCAGTTTAAATTAAAAGGCCTAGGGACATTTTATAGAAATACTTCCCTGGGAATCAGTCTATCTGTTAATGGGATAATGGCTCAATGAAGCAAATTACACCATCTACAAACTTTCAACCAGTCCTAGTCAGTCCTAGTAGTCTGTAAATATTTAGGTTTGAACTATGGCTCTGCAAGTACAACCAAAAATGTTGTTAGGTGGATACCAAACTTTATAAAGATAAAACAACAAACAGCTTCTTTGTTAATGTAAGTGAAAATCTGAACCAGTAAATCAAACAAACATCAAGCCGAGTTTTTCTTGACAACACAAAATGTAAATTCCAAATCAAATTACATATATGTAAATGGTGCTATGAGTTAATATACTGGATTGCAATGTTGTTTGAACTGTAAGTTTGGCGGTTCAAACTCACCAGCCACTCCTCAGAAACCCTATACAGGGTTTCTCTGTGTTGGAACCAACTCAATGGTACTTAACAACAACAACAACAAGGAACTATTAGTTATGCTATATTACCATCTCAACTCTAATTTTATGTAAATGGTAACATGAAGGTCCAACTAATATGTAACATGCCCTAAAAGAATCTTAATACTTCTCAAGATCCAATTTTGAAATTAAGATGTTGTACTGATTAGCAATACTAATTGAAAAATTTTCTAACAAGTTCATAACCTATGTACATTTTGCAGCTGTATACTGTAGCTCTCAGGGATTGGCAAGGATGAATCAGAATATCTCTTTGCCAAGACTTGTCTGCAAATTCTTAACCTTTTTTTGTCTGCCAAGAACAAAGAAAAATTGTTGTAAACTTAGCTGCTGTTGTAACATATGAACAATCTTTTTTTTAAAAAAATGCAAATTAGACAAACAAGCAATCATTACATCATTCGCAGCAGCAAGCAGTTACATTTGGTTTCTGGTATTGTGCATATATATTAGTTTCATATTTTACTTGATATATGTTATAGTGCCTTACAATTTGTAAAGCACTTGCATATGTGTGATATCATTTGATGTTTTTTGAGAGCCAATGTTTTTAATATACTTCTTGTTTGAAAAGAATTGATACTTAAATTTACTTGATGCAAGCAAAATACAACAAAAGTTTAGATTGCTGCTATGGAAATTTTTTTTAAGTATTTCCTAAAATATAGGTTACACTCATTTGGCAAGGTAAACCAATTGCCATTTGGCAACCCTCTGTGTGTCACAGTAAAGCTGTGCTCCATAAAGTTTTCAATGATTGATTTTTCAAAAGTAGATCACACACATACACACAAAGATCACAAGGATCTTCCTTCTAAGGCAATGTTAGGCAGACTCAGTTGTTGGTGTGGCTGTGTGCCATCAAGTCAGTACCAACTCATAGTGATACTGCATAGGGTTTCCAAGAACACTTGGTGGGCTTCAACTGACAACCTTGCATTTAGCAGTCCAGTGTTTATTCTACAGCCCCACACCAGGGCTCTTCAGTAAGCACCAGTCAAGTGTATTACCCTTTACACCACCTAGGACTACTTTGCAAACTAAATCATTGGCAATTTCACATGCACACCAATTGGAACTCCCAATACTACAAAATGCATCTGGATTGCATTTTCGTTTGTTGTTTTGTTTGGGTACAAAAGCATTACTTAACAGATAGCTTCTTATACCTGTATATAGATGATAATCAAGTATTTTGGGTCAAGTGGATTACTTTTGAAGATTTGATTAAGCTTGGAATTCTGATACACTGTAAATTTAATTGCAATCATATAGATTACAAACAAGCTCATTAATTCAAATGAAACTGTATTTTTGGTTGTTCAGGTTTTATTTTTAGTTTTCTAAAAATTATAAAATGCTGCTATTTTGGCTCAAAGTTTTACTTTGTTGTGGTAAAATACATAGACCAAAAGAAGATAAGGCTTTTTAAATTATCCTAAATTACAAATAATTTGGACTCCTGGTGTGGCACTGTAGGATTAGCACTGGACTGCAAACCACAAGGTGAGCAGTTCAAACTCACCAGTTGTTTCTCGGAAATCCTAGAAAGGGTCTCTTTGAACCGGAACTGATTCAACGACACTTTAACAACAACAGAAATGATCTATTAAGAATTGTGGTTTTATTTCATCAGTAACTGCAGCATAAGAGTGATAGTGCATTCTTTAGAGGATTAGAATGAGACTTGGAGGGAAAAATAGAAGACTGTATTGAAGATTTGTGTCTATAGGGAAATAGTTGAGTAATTTTGTGAGGTTCATTTCAGGCCAGAATAAAATAATAAAATCTGAATGAAACCTATATTGTTCCACATTTGTCTTGTTGATGTTTCTGTGGGGAGTTTTTTAGTAGTTATTTCTAACATATTGTAGTTGTTGCTAGGTGTCTTTGAGTTGGTTCTGATTCATAGTGACCCTACGCACAACAAAACAAACCACTGCCCAGTCCTGTGCCCTTCTCACAATTGTTGTTACTTTTGAACCCATTGTTTTTGCCACTGTGTCAATCCATCTCATTGAGGGGTTTCCTCTTTTATGAGGGACAAAGTTCATCAGCCTGGCTTCTACATAGCATTCTGTCTTCTTGCAAAACAGATTCGTTTATTCTTCTGGCAGTACTTGGTCCTTTTAATTTTCTTATCCAACACCATAATTCCAGTGCATCAATTCTTCTACTGTTGTGCTATATTGTCCAACTTTCATGTGCATAAGAGGCCATTGAAAATATTCTGACTGGGATCAAGCATATCCTAGTTCTCAAAGTGACATCTTTGGTCTTGAACACTTTAAAGATATCTTTTGCAACATATTTGCCCAATGCAATATGTTGTTTGATTTCCTGTCTACTGCTTCCTTGAGTGTTGATGATGGATCCAAGCAAAATCAAGTCTATGACAACTTCAATCATTTCTTCATTTATCATGATGTTATTTATTCTGTTTTTGTTTTCTTTACATTGAGGTGTAATCCTTACTGAAGACTACAGAATTTGTTCTTCATCAGTATTTTAAGTCCTCTTTGCTTCCAGCAAGCAAAGTTTTATCATTTGCATATCACAAGGTTGTTAATGAATTTACCTACAATCCTGATGCCATGTTCTGCTTCATATATTCCACCTTCTCAGATTATTTGCTCAGCATACAGATTGAATAAAATAGTAAATGATACAACCTTAGCACAAACCTTTATTGATTTTAAACCATGTAGTATCTCCTTCTTCTGTTCAAATAGCTGTCTCTTGGCCTATGTACAGGCCTCTCATTAGCATAATTAAGTGTCCTGGAACACTTGTTCTTCACAACATTATCCATAGATTGCTATGCAGAAAGCCTTTGAATAGTCAATAAAGTACAAATATTCTTCTTCTGGCATTCTTTGCTTGCAGCCAAGATCCATCTGATGTCAACAATGATATGCCTAGTTCCAAGTCCTTTTCTGGAGCCAGCTTGAATTTCTGATAGTTCACTGTCAATGTGCTGTTGCAACCGTTTTTGAATTATATTCAGTAAAATTTTACTTGCATGAAACATTAATGATATTCTTCAATGATTTCCACATTCCAGTGGGCCTCTGTTTTGTGGGCACAAAATGGATCTTTTCCCATCAGTTGGCCAAGTAATTGTCTTTCAAATTTCTTGGCATAGAGGAAATAGAGCCTCCTGGGCTGTATCAGTTTGTTGAAAGATTTCAATTTGTATTCTATCAATTCCTGGAGCTTTGCTTTTTTAACAGTGTCTTCAGTGCAGTTTGGACTCACTTTCAGTACCATCATTCTTGATCATAAGCTACCTCTTGAAATGGTTGAACATTCATCATTGCGTTTCAGTATCCTTTCCATCTTCTTTTGACACTTTCTGCATCATTCAATATTTTGCCCATGTTGTTGTTATTTAGTGCCTTCGAGTCAGTTCTGACCCATAGTGACCCTGTATAGAGTTTCCTAGGAGAGGCTGGTGAACTTGAATCTCTGACTTAGCAGTTCAAACTAACTTTGCTGTCTAGTGCATTAACCCACAGGGCTGCACCACAACTCCATTTTGCCCATAGAATCTTTCATATTTCAAGTCAACCCTTCAACTTTTTCTTCTCATCTTTCAACTTGAGAAATGCTCTTCCCTTTTGGTTTTCTAATTCCATTTCTTTGCACATTTTGTTAAAATACTTGACTTTGTCTTCTGAAGCTGCTTTTTGAAATTTCCAGCTCTATTACTTTCTCATTTCTTCCATTAGCTTTAGCATCTCTATGCTAGAGAACAAATTTCAGGGTGTCTTTTGAAATTCATTTTGGTCTTTTCATTCTTTCCTGTTTTCTTACTGACTTTTTTTGCTTTCTACCTCAGTGATCTTCTTAAAGTCATCCCAGAACTCTTCAGATCTTTGGTCATTAGTATCTATTTCATCATATCTGTTTTGGAGATGATCTTTAAATTCAGGTGGGATATATTCAAGATTATATCTTGGCTCTTGTGGAGTCTTGATTTTCTTCAACTCCAGCTTGAACTTGCATATGAGCAATTGATTGCTCTTCTCTCTGTTCCTGGCCTTGTTTTGGCTAATGGTATTGGTCTTTTCCACCATCTCTTTCCACAGATGTAGTCTGTTTGATTCATGTGTTTTCCACTTTGTGAGGTCCATGTATATAATTGTCTATTATGTTGTTTAAAAAACTGTATTTTCAATGGATAAGTCGTTGGTCTTGCAAAATACTCTCATGTTATCTCCAGCATAATTTCTATCACTAAAGTCATATTTTCAGCTATTGATCCTTCCTATTTGTTTCCAACTTTTGCATTCTAATCACCAGTAATTTTTAGTGCTTCTTGGTTGCATGTTTGATCAATTTCAGACTGAAGTAGTTGGTGGTTGTTGCTGTTAAGTGGTGTCAAGTGGGATCCAACTCATAGTGACCCTATATAGGGTTTCCAAGTATCAGCTTGTGGGTTTGAACCATCAACCATATGGTTAGCAATCCAGTGCTTATCCTACAGTGCCACACCTAGACTTCAAAGAAGTTGGTAGTATTCTTCATTTTAATTATCACTGAATTTAGTGGTTGCTGGACAAACTGATTAATTGTGTTATTAACTGGTCTTGTTGTTGTTAAATACTGTTGAGTCGGCTCCGACCCATAGCAACCCTGTATGGGGTTTCTGAGGAGCAGCTGGTGAGCTTGAACAACCGACCTTGCAGTTCAAATGGTTTGCAGTCTGGTGCATTAACCCATAGCACCACACCAGGTCTTCTTGTAGGCATATGGATATTATCCTACCACAGAAATCATTGTACTTCAAGATAGATCTTGAAATATTGTTTTGATGATGAATATAACACCATTCTTCAATTTTTCATTCCTGTCATAGTAAATCATTTGATTTTCAGATTCAGAATGGTCAATGCCAGTCAATTTCACCTTACTCAAGCCTGTTGTTGTGTGTTGTCCAGTCTGTTCTGACTCATAGCATCCCTGTCTAGGGTTTCTGAGGAGGGGTTTGCAGTTAGCAG
>NW_006408553.1:23454101-23455813 GCF_000296735.1 Chrysochloris asiatica | reverse complement strand
ATACTTGGTAAAGTAGAGGGTCAGTATAACAAAGGCATAATGGCATCTGAGTTCTAACTTCAGGAAGGAGAATTACCATCAATGTCAGTCCTAGGCCAATACTCATGTCTAGGATATCAATATTTATGCATTTTATTTCATTTTTTGACAATTTCCAATATTCCTACATTCATACTTCGTACATTTCATGTTTTGATTATTAATGGATGTTTACAGCTATTTCTTTTCATTTTGAGTTGCATCTCATCAGCAAATGAAGATTCTGAAAGGTTTGCTTAATTCTTATCACTATGGCCAACTCTACTTAGAGGAGGTAATTCTTTCCCAGCCTTGAGCCCAACCTGAGGGACTCACCTTATATCTGACAATATTTACTTCTATTCTATGGCACTGTAGGATCAGCACTGGACTGATAACTGCAAGGTAATCTGTTCAAACCCACCAGCTGCTCCTCAGAAACTCTATACAGGGTTACTATAAGTTGGAACCAACTCAATGGTGCTTAAAAACTTAACAACCATTCAGAAGTGGTCCACCTCTTCTTCCCAATCTATCTACCAAGTGTGACCCTGCTGGTATTTAAAATACTAATGGCATTGTTGTTGTTGTTGTGAAGTTCCGTCAAGTCGATCCCGACCCATAACGACCCTGTATAGGGTTTCCAAGGAGCGGCTGGTGAGCTTGAACCGCCAACCTTGCAGTTCAAATGACTTTGCAGTCTGGTGCATTAACCCACAGCACCACACCAGGACTCCCTAACTAATGGCATAACTTCTAGTATTGAAGCAACACATAAAGCACCACAGATGAGTGGTGGTTCTAACCCATAGCAGCTTAATTTATAACAGAACTAAATGTCACCCATTTCTACATGATATTCATGATGGTGTAGAGTCCATTGTTTTGCCAATTTTGTTCATTCATCTCATTGAAAGTTTTCCTTAGTTTCCACTGACCCTGTACTTGCCAAACACAATGCCCTTTTCTAACTATTGGTCTTTCCCCAAATCAGAAGCTTGGAGTGGAGTAGGTCCTTTGGACTTGGGACATATTATCAAGAAGGACTTGTCCCTAAAGACAAACATCATGGTAAAGTAGTTGCTGTTTTTGTCAATTGCCTTTGCTGAGTCAGTTCCAAATCAGTCAGTTCCAACTGCTTGGATTTCCAAGCAGTGTCTGGTGGGTTTGAACTGCCAACCTTGTGATTAGCAATCCAGTGCTTATTATTAGCAATCCAGGCCAAATCAGGAGGCCTAGTAAAGTAGCAAGTCAGCAAAAAAAAATGAAGACCTCAAGCAAGATGGACTGACACAGTGGCTGCAACAATGGGCTCAAACATTACAACTGTGAGGATGGGGCAGGACCAGGCAGTGTTTCATGCTGTTGTACATAGGGTCGCTATAATCAGAAGTGAGTCAGTAGCACCTAGCAACAGCTTTCCTAATAAACCCCATAATCGTAAATATTGTCTATGAGTTGTGTTTAGCCATTGCATACATATTTTTGTTGTTGTTGTGTTAAGTGCCTTCGAGTCAGTTCTGACCCACAGTGACCCTGCATAGGGTTTTGGAGAAGCAGCTGGTGAGCTTAAACCTCTAACCTTGAGATTCAAAGTGACCTTGTAGTCCAGCGCATTAACCCACTGCGCCACACCAGGACTCTCTCTATATATCTATATATACATAATAGGGATTATATTTGTTGTTGTTGTT
>NW_006408553.1:23421223-23452873 GCF_000296735.1 Chrysochloris asiatica | reverse complement strand
CATACTCCAAGCCATAATCTTGTGGAGCTGCTATGGAAGGATTTGCAAATATGTCTTGAAAATTCTTGTTCTATAGTGTGGCTTTCGTTTTCTTTTCCTTTTCCTCCTGTTTAAGAAGAAAACACAAGGTCTCTGGATTTTTTTCAAATTAAATTGTAAAATGTTATCCTGACTCTCAAAGAATTACCTTGTCATTTAACTCACCTGTACTCTGCTTTCCTACATGAACCCCAGATTCCATGTGATTTCCAAATAGTCATTGTCTTAGCTCCCTAGGGCTGCCATAAGAAAATATCACAAAGTGGGTGGCTTGACAAACATTTTTTCAAAATTCTGGAGGTTTCAAGTACCAATTCAGGATGTTGGCAGGACTATTCTCTCTCTCTCATCTTCTATGGTATACAAGGGGAGATCGTATCGTATGTCTTTCAGCTTCTGGAAGCTACTGGTATTTCTTGGGAAGCATTGGCTTGCAGAAATACCTTCATCTGTTGCTTTGCCCAGTGTGTGTTTCCATTTTTTTTGTGTGCTCTTTTATAAAATGCTACTCAAAGAAGATGAACATTATGATCAACTATTCTCAAATATGATCTCATGTAATTTAACTGTAGGATAAGCACTAGACTTACAAGACACAAGGTCAGAAGTTGAAGTCCACCAACCCCTCCATTGAAGAAAGATGAGGGTTTCTGCTCCTATAAAGATCTACAGTCTCAGAAAGCTTATACAGGATCACTATGTGTCAGAACCAACTGGATGGAACTTAATAACAACTTAATTGACAACCGAATTTTGAATAAGTAACCGAATTTTGAATAAGGTCACATTTACAGGTACAGGAATTAGGACTTCAACTATTTCAAGATACACAATTCAATCCATAACAATTCAGCCCATTTTCACCTCCCATCCTATAATGAATTCCTCCTTTTTTGAAATCTATGTCTTCCTCCTTATTGTTTGCTCCCGTGTTGAGTGGAGAACAATGACATGCTCAAAGTGGCTTATACCCCCTCACCAAGAGATTGTGTACATCTTTTCCCAACATGCGTTCAGAGAATTCATGCTAGTACCTTGAATTAGTCATGGTGGATGTACCTAAACCATGAAAAATGACAAATATTATAAATCATTTCTTCCCCTTGGAGATCCAGCTGTGAAACTGTTATAATCAGTAGACCAGAGTTACAGAATATATGCTAGTAACTTTGTAAGAAAGGGTGCCTGGGAGATCACTTTTTCCCCATAGTTGAATCTATCTTTAATCTATATTTATAGTTCACCAATAGGTTATCTAAGTTTCAAGTTACAATTCATTTTTCCTCAGTATTTTGGAGGTATTGCTCAATACTGGTTTCCTGTATAGTTCTGCATGTTATTTTAGAACCTTTTTTATTCTTGATGTTCTGAAGTTTCATGATGATGTGCCCTCAGACACACAATTTTTTAAAAGTTTTTACTCATTGGACTAGGAAGTCAGTGGACCTTTTTAGCATAAAATTTCTTGAGTTCTGGAAAATTTAATTGTATTATTATTGCTTTCTCTGTTTTATTTTGTGAAAATCTTACAAGGCTTTGATAACTTAAACTGAATCTTAAATTTTATCATTTTTCCCCCTTAGTTTCCACCTTTTAAAAAACTTTTTACTTACTGAGAAAATGCCTCAAGTTTACCTTTTATGTCTCAGTTTTCCCATCTTATTAATTTCCCAGAAGATATCTTTTTTTCATATTCTTTGTGATATTTAATTAAATTCCATTCTTATTTCTTAAATGTAGTTTCTTTCCCCATCCTATTTCTGTTACGGTCTTTATACATTGTATCTGTTTCCTATATGTTTATTTTTTTTTCTAATTTTTTTGTCTTTACCTTTCATGTTAGATGAATTTTCCAAGTGTCCAGTGATCTGTGGCAATCTGTTCACATTTATGGCTGTTGTTGTAGGCCGTCAAATTGATTCCAATTCATATCAACCCAACAGGTCACATTAAGAGTAGCAAATTCTTCCCAATTTTCGATCTTTATGTCCTTAGAGACATTATGGGCTTGTCTCTTGGTGACTTCCATTTTAGGATATGACAGCAAACTGGCTTAATTGTGGTGTGTAGCCCCAAAATAGCAGTATAGATAAAATTAGTCATGAGCATGAGCCAATCAGTTTTTCTAGAAAGGACTGTTCTAATATTAATCACAAACTTTTTGAAGTCATACAAAGAGAGAGAGAGAGACAGCGTCCTGGTTGTGTGGCGCTGCGTTGGATTGCAAAGTCATTTGAACTGCAAGGTCGGCAGTTCAAGCTCACCAGTCACTCCTCAGACACAGGGTCACTATGGGTTGGAACTGACTCGACGGCACTTAACAACAACATCTATCTATCATCTATCTATCTATCTATCTATCTATCTATCTATCTATCTATCTATCTATCTATCTATCTATTTGCCTGTTGAGTTGGTTCCGACTCATAGCAACCATTTATAGAGTTTCTCAGGAGCAGTTGGTGGGTTGAACTGTTGACCTTGTGATTAGCAGTCCAATAGATGTCTTGCTTCTGCCACAAATTCGCCCAGCTGTAAGCCTTCCAACCTTCTAAATATTCCTTTATATGTGGTTCAGAGTTCTGGGACCATCATCCCCTGAGCCTGCTTGGTCGGGTATACTGTGTTGTTGTTGGCAGAGCTCTTTACTAGACATTCACCTGATCCACCATCTTGTTTGTTCTCTCGATACTGGGTTTTTTTGGTTTTGTTGTTGTTGGTTGCCATTAAATCATGAATTTGACTATATCTTTTTTGGAGGACTCAATTCTACCAATAACATTTTCCCTGACAATCTCTGTAAAATAATCAGCCTTCAAGATTCTCTATCCTATTTCCATGCTTTAGTTTTCTTCATAGCCTTTATGACTATCTGAAATTATTGAATATATTTGTAATTTAAGTTGTATATTGTCTGAGCACAAGCTTCATGAGGTATAATTTCTCTCATTCTTTTTTTTTCCTTCCACTTTATTGTGTCTTGTAAACCAGAACACAGCATGGTATATGGTACAATATAGGTCTACAGTATTTGTGGAATATGTAAAAAAAAAAAAAAAAAAAAGTTGTTAGATAGGACTGTTTTTGAGATCAACTTTCTCGAGTGTTCTCAACTTTAAGTCAGAAATTGTTTATTATATAATATAAAAGCATATTTCAATGATAATTAAGTTTGATTTTTTAACAATGGGATTAGTAATAAAAACTCTATGCCTAGGTCATCATATTCTCTTCACCGTTTCTCAGAATGCTTATTACTTTTTTGTTCTCTCTTAAATGGCAAATAAAGGAGATGTAAGATGTCCAGGTATGTGGTTTAATGAGTTTTGCACCTTGCCATATATAGAACATTTAGAGATCTTTTAAAGGGATATGTTATTACTTTACTTTACCACCTGACTGGTGACTATATATACTTTCACTGAAATCTTTATTGTGGAGAATTGTGTGACTCACTCCTTATCCTGGTCTCAATTTACAATTTGAATAAAAGCATAGGAGGCAAACTAGTCCACTAAATAACTGACTGGCATTTAAATGTGACACCTCAGCATTGTAGAATAGCCATATTTCATGCACTATTATGAATAATGCATTAAGAAATTTAATTTGTAGGCTGAAAATGGCTTCAATAATTATGTAGATGGATTTATATATAACTTTCGCTGTCTTTCAAATAGAACTGATTTGTATTTTCATTCTTTTCTCTTTTCAGTCAGTACCAAACCCAAGCCACATATGTAAATATTTGGTAACCAATTCCACAAATAATATATTGTGTAAAGTGTATTATTAATAATTTTATTTTAGTGAATAATTATCCCATGTTTCAAGAGAAATGTATTAATTGCACTAAAACCTACAGAGAACCTGTGTAAGGCAGAAACCTGTCAGAGAAGGAAAACTCAAATTATTTCTACTAATAGTAGCAGATATGTGGTAAAATAGTATACTGCCATAGACAGGAAACTTGAAAAACCCAAAAAAAAGCAGGGCATTCCTGTCAAGTTCCATCTCTTGGGACTTAAAATACTGTATTTGACAGATGGAATGTACAAAGTATGAATCTGGGAAAATTGGAAGTTGTCAAAAATGAAATGGAATGCATAAATATCGATATCTTAAGTACTAGTGAGCTGAAATGGACTGGTATTAGCCATTTTGAATCTGATGACCACATGGTTTACTATGTCAGGAATGACAAATTGAAAAGGAATGGTGTTGCATTCATCATCAAAAAGAACATATCCAGATCAGTCATGAGGTACAATACTGTCTGTGATAGAATAACATCCATGCGCCTACAGGGAAGCCCAGATAATACCACTATTATTCAAATTTATGCACCAACCACTAAAGCCAGTGAGGATAAAATAGAAGAACTCTACTGACTTCTTCAATCTGAAATTGATCAAATGTGCAATCAAGATGTATTGATCATTACTGGTGATTAGAATGCAAAGGTTAGGAGAAAAGAGGAAGGATCAGCAGTTGGAAAATATGGCCTTGGAGATAGAAATGATGCTGGAGAGTGCATGACAGAATTCTGAAAAAACCAATGATTTGTTCATTTCAAATATCTTCTTTAGACAGCATAACAGCTGACTATACAAATTGACCATGCCAGATGGAAAACATAGAAATCAAATTGACTACATCTGTGGAAAGAGATGCTGGAAAAGCTCCATATCATCAGTGAAAACAAGGCCAGGGGCAGACTGTGGAACAGACCATCAATTACTCATATGCAAATTCAAACTGAAGCTGAAGAAAATGAAAACAAGTCCACAAAGCCAAATTATGACCTTGAATATATCCCACCTGAATTTAGAGATCATCTGAAGAACAGATTTCATACATTAAACACTAAAGACCGAAGACCAGAAGAGTTGTGGGATGACATCAAGAACATCATACGTGAAGAGAACAAAAAGTCATTGAGAAGACAAGAAAGAAGGAAAAGGTCAAAATGGATGTCAGAGCAGACTCTGAAACTTGCTCTCCAGCATCGAGATGCTAAAGCAAATGGAAGAATTGAAGAGGTCCAAGAGCTGAAAAGAAAATTTCAAAGATCAGCTTGAGAAGATAAAGATAAATATTACAATAAAATGTTCAAAGATCTGGAATCAGAAAACCAAAAAGGAAGAACACGCTCAGCATTTCTCAAGCTGGGGGAACTGAAGAAAAATTCAAGCCTCGACTTTCATTATTGAAAGATTCTCTGGGCAAATTATTGAATGATGGAGAAGCATCAAGAGAAGATGGAAGGGATACACAGTCACTGTACCAAGAGGAAATGGTTAACGTTCATCCGTTTCAAGAGGTAGCATATGATCAAAAGTCAATGATACTTAGGGAGGAAATCCAAGCTGCATTGAAGGAATTGGCAAAGAACAAGGTGCCAGGAATTGATGGAATAAAAATTGAAATCTTTCAAGAAAGTGAGGCAGCACAAGAGGCACTCATTCATTTCTGCCAAGAAATTTGGAAGACAACTATCTGGCCGACTGATTGGAAAAGATCCATATTTGTGCCCATTCCAAAGAGAGGTGACCTAACAATGCGGAAATCATCAGACAATCTCTTTGATATCTCATGTGGGTAAAGTTTTGCTAAAGGTAATACAGAAACAGCTACAATCACACATTGACAGAGAACTTCCAGAGGTCCAAGCCGGATTCAGAAGAGTCCATGGAACGATGGATATCATTGCTGATGTCCGATGGATCTTGACTGAAAGCAATGGGTGAATTTTTGTTTTTGTTTTTTTTTTCATCTGTAATGAAAAAGAAATGAGAAAACCACAAAAACATTAGCCTTGCAATTCCATGAAAATTCTGAAAAATCTTATAGAAAAAGAGAAAAAAAAGGGGAGGGGATTTAAAATACCCAGCACAGTAATCTGCTGAAATGCTACATTTATCTAAATAAAGAGAATTAAACCCAAATTAAGAAATACTCTGGGAAAACAAATGGTTTCTGTTAACTTAGGTCTTTCTTTCAACTATTTCCACCCTTTCAAGGAGAGATTACTCTGATAATATGGTCAAGAAAAGAAAAGTTTCTTACTGTTTCTGTGCCAAAGATTTTTAGCGAAAGTTATAAAAAATCTGAAAGCATGAAACTATGCAAACTGAATTAAAAATAAATTTTTAAACTTTATTTTTGCAATGAAATGTGATTATTATATGCCCAAACACCTAAAAACTTTAGAAACTTTGGAAATTGTATTTATAGTATTGCTTGGGGTATTATATAGACACAGTATGATATGACTGTTTAATGTATAGAATTTTGAAATCTTCAACTTCAGTTTCACTGTTGTTGTCATGTGCTGTCGAATCAGATTCGAGTCATAGTGACCTTATGCACAACAGAATGATGCAATGTCTGATCATCAGCCATCCTCACAATTGTTGTTATGCTTGAGCTCTTATACAGGTATAGTTACCTCTAGGTTGAGCAGCTATGAGTAGTCAATCAATTGAAGGGATTCTTCCTTGGGGATATGGACTGCTCTCAATATAATGGACATATAGGAGAGACTCTCTCTTGCTGTATTTCTGTGAGGTCCTTACAGCTGCAAGATAATAAGCTTTTCTTTATATACATACATATATATGTTTCAAAATTGGTTTTGCTTCTCTAGAAAACAGCCTAAGACAGAGGTCTTCTTCTTTTTCGTTGACCCTCCACTTTAACAATCATGATGTTGTTCTCCATGGACTGGTCCTTCCTGATGTCTGAAGTATGAGACACAAAGTCTCATTATCCTGGCTTCAAAGGAGCATTACGGCTGTACTTACAACACATATTTATTGATTGATCTTCTAACAGTCCATGGTACTTTTAATATTCTTCTCCAACACCATAACTAAAATGCATCAAGTCTTCTAGGGTCTTCCTTATTCACTGTCCAAGTTTCACATGCATATAAGGCTATGGAAAATACCGTGGTTTGCTTCAGGCACACCTTAGTCTTTACAGACATGTTTGTTCTTGAACACTTTGAAGAGGTCTTGTGCAATTGATTTGTCTAATTTAATACATTGTTTGATTTGGTGACTGCTGAATCCAAGTGTCTTGATAGTAGATCCAAACAAAAGGAAGTCATTGACAACTTCAATCTTTTTTCTATTTATCATGATGTTATTTATTGGTCCACTGGTGAGGATTTTTTTCTTTACATTAAGGTACAACCACACCAGACAGAGGCTGTGATCTCTGATATTCATCAGTAAGTATTTTATATCCTCTTTACTTTCAGCAAGCAAAGTTTTATCATCTGCATATTACAGATATTGAGTCTTTCTCCAATCCTGATGCCATCTTCTCCTACTTGTACTCCAGCTTCTTGGATTATTTACTAAGTATTCAGATTGAATAAGTATGGTGAAAGAATACAAAGCTAGAGAAGCACACCTTTCCTGATTTTAAGCCATTCAGTGTCCCCTAGTTCAATACAAAAGCCACCCTTTTGTCTATGTACAGGTTTCTCATGAGCACAATGAAGTATTCTGGAATACCTTTTCCTCACAATGTTATCCATAGCTTGTCATGCATGATTCTCACAGTCAAGAGCCTTTACATAACTAACAAAGCGCAGGTAAACATCTTTCTGATAGTCTCTGCTTTCTTCCATGGTCTATCTGATGTCAGCAGAGATAGCACTTCTTCCATGTCCAAATCTGAAACTGATTTAAAACTATGGCAGTTCCCTGTTGATTTAGTGTTGCAACCAGTTTTGAATTATCATCAGCAAAATTTTACTTGCAAATGATATTACTGATATTTTTTGATGATTTCTGTATTCTGTTATGTCACTTCTCTTTTGAGGGCACAAATATGGACCTCTTCCAATTAGTTGGCCAATTTACATTAGTGAGTATCTCTAGTGCTTCATCAATTTGTTGAAAGATTTCAATTTGTATTTCATAAATTCCCAGAGACTTGGTCTTTAGCAATGCCTTCATTGCACATTGGACTTCTGTTAGTACTATTATCTTTTGATCATATGTTGTTATGTTGTTGTAGCTAAGTGTCATAGAGTCGGTACCAACTCAGAGTGACCCTGAGTAAGTTTTCTGATGAGCAGCTGGTGAGTTTGAACTGCCAATCTTGAGGTTCAAACCGAACGTGTGGTACAGTGCATTGTACAGCAGAGCCACATTGATCATATGAAAACTTTTGAAATGGTTGAATATCGACCATTTCTTTTTGGTACAGTGACTTGGTGTGTTCCTTCCATCTTCTTTTGATGCTTTCTGCATCATTCAATATTTTCTCCAGAGAATCCTTCAGTATCACAAGGTGATGCTCAAATTTTTTCCTCACTTGTTTCAGTTTGAAAAATGCTGAGCGTGTTCATGCCGTTTGGTTTTCTAAGTCCAGATCATTGCACATTTCTTCCATTTACTTTAGCATCTCTATGCTGGAGAACAAGTGTCAGAGTCTTTTCTGACATTCATTTTGGTCTTTGCTGTCTTCCTTTTCTTCTTAATGACCATTTATTTTCTTCCTGTATGGTGTTCTTGATGTCATCCCATAAATCTTCTGGTTTTCAGTCATTAGTGTCTAATGTATCAAATCTGTTCTTGAGATGATTTCTAAATTTAGGTGTGGCATGCTCACAGTCATATTTTGGCTCTTGTAGACTTGTATAAATTTTCTTTTTCAATCTGAATTTGTACATGTGCAATTGATGATCTGTTCCATAGTATGTCACATCCCTTGTTTTGGCTAATTATATGGAACTTTCCCATTATTTCTTTCCACAAATGTGGACAATTTGATTTCTTTACGTTCTTTTAAGCTGCTTAAAAAAGGTATTTGCAATGAACAAGTCATTGGTCTTGCCAAATGCAGTATTGCCATCTCTAGCATCCTTTCTGTCACCCAGGCCATATTTCCAACTAGTGGTCCTTTCTCTTTGTTTCCAACCTTTGAATTCCAATCACCAGTAATTATCAGTACATCTTGATTGCATGTTTGATCAATTTCAGACTGAAAAAATTGTGGAATTTTTCAATTTCATCATCACTGGATTTGGTGGTTGGTACATAAATTTGAATAATAGCGGTATTAGCTGGCCTTCCTTTAGGCTAGTGGATTTTATCCTATTATAGACAGCATTGTACTTCAAGAATGATCTTGAAATTTCCCTTTTGGTGATGAATGAGACACCATTCCTCTTCAATTTGTCACTCCTGGCATAGTAAACCATGTGATTGTCAGACTTAAAATGGCCTATACCATGGTGTATCAGTCCATTTCTGCTCACTAATACCTAGAATATCGATGTTTATGTAGTCCATTTCATTTTTTACAATTTCCAATTTTCCTAGATTCATATTTTGTACATTCCATGTTTCAATCGATAATGGATATTTGCAGTTGTTTCTCCTCATTTTGAGCCCCACCAAAATGAAAGTTCTGAAACCTTACTCCACTCACATCATCATAGTCAACTCTACTTTGAGGAGGCAGCTGTTCCCCAGTCATATTTTGAGTGCCTTCCAACCTGAGGGGCTCATCTTCTGGTACTATATCTGACGCTTTTCTGGTGTTCTTTATCATGTTTCAATATACAAAACTCTAGTGCTATCTGACAGTGTTCCACTGATTTTCGTAAGGTTTTCAGTGGCTAAATATTCAGAAATCGTTCTTCTATCCTTCTTCCCAGTCTGTCTTAGTCTGGAAACTCAGCTGAAACCTGTCCACTATGGGTGACCCTATCAGCATTCAAGATACTGGTGGCATTGCTTCTAGCATCTCAGCAACACACAAACCACTTCCGTGTGACAACTTGACAGACAAGTTGGTTTCTCCCTTTATTGTGATGATATTTATTGATCCAATTCTGAGGATTTAAATTTTTTACAGTGAGGTACAATCCATAATGAAGGCTGTAGTTTTTGACCTTCATTAGTAAGTATTTTAAGCCCTCTTCACTTTCAGCAAGCAGAGTTTTATTATCTGCATATCACAGGTTGTTAATGAGTCTTCCACTAATCCTGATACCATGTTTTTCTTCATATAATCCAGTTTATCAGATTATTTGTTCAGGATACATATTGAGTAAGTATGGTGAAAGGCTACAACCCTGGCACACATTTTTCTTGATTTTAAAACATCCACTATCTCCTTATCCTATTCTAACAACAACCTCTTGTTCTATGTACAGATGCTTCATAAGCACAATAAGTGTTCTGGAATAACCATTCTTCATAATGCTATCATAGATAGTCATGAGTCACAAAGTTGAAAGCCTTTGCATAATTGATAAAGCACAGGTAAACATCTTTCTAGTATTCTCTGCTTTCAGTCAAGATCCATCTGATATAAGGTATGTTATCCCTAGTTCCACATCCTTGTCTGAATCTGGACTGAACCTATTGGCAGTTCCCTGTCAACTGTTTCAACTGTTTTGATGTTCAGCAAAATTTTACTTGCATGCAATATTAATAATATTCTATTATTTTTGCATTCTGAAATCACCTCTCTTTGGAAGGCACAAATTGGGTCTGTTATAAACAGTTGACCAGATACCTGTCTTCCAAATTTCTTTTTATAGATGAGTTAGCATCTCCAGTGCTTACCTGTCTGTTGAAAAATTTCAATTTGTATTTTCTAAATTCCTGAAGTTTTCTTTTTAGCCCATGCCTTTAGTGTAGCTTGGACTTTTCCCTTCAGTACCATTGGTTCTTGATCTTATACTACCTCTTGAAATGGTTGAACATCAACCATTTATTTTTGGTACAGTGATTCTATCAATTCTTTCCATTTTCTTTGAATACTTCGCATCATTTGATAGTCTGCCCATGTTGTTGTTGTTATGTGCCATCAAGTCAATTCCAACCCACAGAGATCTTGTATAAGGGTTTCCAAGGAGCAACTAGTGAGTGTGAACCACTGACCTTAAAGTTCAAATGACTTTGCAATCTGACGCATTAGCTCACAGCGCCACACCAGGACTCCAGTCTGCCCATAGAATCCTTCAGTATTGCAAGTTGATGTTTGAATTTTTTATTCAACTCTTTTCAGTTTGAGAAATACTGAACACATTCTTCCCTTTTGTCTTTAAAATTCCCGATCTTTGCACATTTTCTTATATTACATCATTTTGTCTTCTAGAGCTGCCCTTGGAAATTTTCTGTTCAGCTCGTTTAACTATATTCATTTCCTCTGTTCACTTTGTCTTCTCTACTTTCAAGAGCAGTTTCAGGGTGTCTTGTTATATCCATTTTGGCCTTTCTGTCTTCACGATGACCTTTTGCTTTCTTCCTGTATTATGTTCTTGATATCATCCCACAATTTTTTTCTGATCTTTGGTTGTTAATGTCTAATTCATCAAATCTGTTCTTGAGATGATCTCTATGTTCATGTTGGATATATTCAAGGTCATATTTTGGCACTCGTGGACTTGTTTAAATTTTCTTCAGCCTTCACCTGAACTTGCATGTAAACAATTAATGGTCTTTTTGACAGTCTGCCTCGGGCCTTGTTTTGGCTAATGATATGGAGCTTTTGCAGACTCTCGTCCCACAGATGTAGTCAACTTGATTCCTGTGTATTCCATCTGGTGAGGAACATGTGTATTATGTTGTTTCAAAAGGTATTTGCAATGAAGAAGCCATTGGTCTTGTAAAATTCTATCATTCGGTCTTCAGCATCATTTCTATCACCAAGGCCATATTTCCAACTCCTGATCCATCTTCTCTGTTTCCAATCTTTGCATTCCAATCACCAAAAATTATTAATGCATCTTGATTCCAGGTTTGATCTGATTTCAGACTGAAGAAGTCGATAGAATTTTTCAGTTTCATTATCACTGGTTTTAAGGCTTGATGTGTAAATTTGAACTACAGTGGTATTAACTAATCTTCCTTATAGGTGTACAGATATCAGCCTATCAAAGACAGCATTGTACTTCAAGACATTTCTTGAAATATTCTTTTTGATGATGAATGTGACACCATACTTCTTCAGTTTGTCATTCTTAGCATAGTAAACCATATTATTGTTGTATTCAGAATTGCCAGTTACAATCCATTTCAGCTCACTAATGCCTAGAATATTGATCTTTATGTGTTTCATTTCATTTTGACAACTTTCATTTTTCTAGATTCATACTTTGTAAATTCCATGTTAGGATTATTAATAGATGTTCAATAAAATAAGATGTTTAATAAAAATAATAGCTGTATCTCATTTTGTGCTCTGCCCCATCAGCAAGTGAAGGTCCTGAAATCCTTACTCCATTCATGTCATCATGATTAACTCTACTTTGAGGAGGCAGCTCTTCCCCATTCACAGTTTGAATGCCTCCCAACTTGAGGGGCGCATCTATCTCCTGGCACTATATCTGACAGTGTTCCAATGCTAAATATTTTTAGTAGCAGAAGTAGTCTGCCTCTCCTTCTCCCTAGTCTGTCTTAGTCTGGAAGCTCTGCTAAAACTTCTCCAACATGGGTTGTTGTTGTTGTTAAGTGCCATTGACTCAATTCCGACCCATGGCGACCCTGTATAGGATTTCCAAGGAGCAGCTGATGAGCTTGAACCACCAAACTTGCAGTTCAAATGACTTTGCCGTCTGATGCATTAGCCCACAGCGGGTTACTCCACATTAAATATTGATGATAGCTTCTAGCTTCACAGCAACACACATACCACCACAATACAAAAAAACCAACAGATGATTTAAATAACATGGTGTGGTGCTGGGGGATAAAAACTGGATCACAAGATTAGTTTGAACCACACGGTCTGTGGATCAAACTCACCAGCCACTCCTTGGAAACCCTATACAGGGTCACTATGAGTCAAAACTAACTCTATAGACTTAACCACAACACCAACATATGAAACACTTAGCATATTGCTTGTCATATCAAAAAATAACATTGCCTTCCAGTCTACTTGGACTCATGGAGACTCCATTTGTTACAGAGTAGAATTTTTCCATAGGGTTTTCTTGACTATAATCTTTATGGAAGAGCCCTGATGGCACTTGGTTAAGTGATCAAATTCTGTCTGACAGATCAGGTCCTAATCCATGGGAGAAAGATTCCTAAGGATTACATCATTTGCAATCATATGGGGCAGATCTACTCTGCCCTGTAGGGTTAGTATGTGTCTGGACGCACTTCACAGAACAACACGTTTGGGGTTTTGGGTTTTGCTTTTTAAAAAATCTTTGTGGTAGCAGAACCCAGGCTTTTATTTCCATGGCACTTCCAGGTAGAATACAACCACCAACCATTAGGTTAGTAGGCGAGCATAAACCACTTGTACAATACAAGGGCCAGCCTGACACACAAGCCAATATTAAACAAGTGATCCCCCAAACAAACAAGGAAATGTCCCCAAACAAAAATACATTCATGACGACAGTGAGTGTAATTCAGTGACTAACACAAGACACTTTTGAGTTTGAAAGCAGGTGCAAATAATAATTTAAGCTTGGACCACAGGTTTAATTTAAAGCAGCATGGTCCAAACACACTAGAACATATGGTCTCTCTAAGCACAATAGATAACTCAGAAAGCCATGAACTTTCCGTTTTGGGTATATCCTGTATATTTCAGGCAAGCAGAGCCTAGATTTAATAGTATGCCAGTAAGTCATCGAAATAAGTCACTCAGATTTTCAAGAAGTAATATTTGTTAAAATTATAGTCTAATCAGAGCTTCTGTTTATCCAATGAAAGATAACCAAATGTTCTCCAAATATATTCCACACATGAACTTGGCTTGTATCCAACTTCTTCATTAATTATAAATTATCCCAATATTTTACTATCTGTATGATTGATACTGTTTTGCATTCCAAGTGTTCTCAGAATGTTTTATTTTTCAAAAATGTCCTTGTAGTTAAGGTTCTATTATTTGCAAGTGCCTGTGACTTTCTGTCAGAAATTAAAATGACACTTAATGAGAACAAAACATGTTTTCACTAGAAATGCAATTAAACCATCTTGGAGAAGCAGTGTTTTTCTAACTGAGATGAAAACAGCTGTGTTTATTGAGCTGCTCTGATGGTATTAGGATTCCTATTATAGAAACAGTGGTTTTAGTTCAGATATATGATTTTCTAAATTATAATTGACATTGTAGATAACGCTGTTTTCATTTCTCTTTTTTTTCCTAGTCAAGCTATTTGTTTACAGAATTCTCATTCTTAAAATTCATGGTGGGTTCACCTGATTGTATATTAGTAGTGATTTGAGACAGAGTTGTTTTGAAAGGCTTCTGTGTATACGATCTCTCAGCAAAAATGTTATGGCTAGGTGTAATTTATTCATACTCATACTAAAGTTTTAATTTTGTAATACCTTCAAAATAACTCCGGTATAAATTTGTTTCATTTCCTTAAAGTGCAAACATTACAGATAATTTTCATTGTATATAAAAAAAATCTGTATCTGAAAGTAGCATCTTTTTTCAAATTTCCATTTATATGCTTTAGCATTTTGAAGATATACTCTATGTTTTAGTTTACTACATGTTGATTTAACTTGCTGATGTTTTTCTAAAACTTTAGGAAAAAAGAGACTGCTGCCATTTCTACATTTAACATTTTTTCTGATCTTTCATAATTCAAGTCCATAACATTTGGAGAAATAACAAATGTTTTCTGGTGTATATATAAATGCACATATATAAACAATAGAAGAACTACGCAACTTCCTACAATAATACTGTTTGAAAATGTCATCACCACCACCAACAACAACAAATGCTACTGCTGTTAAGGATTTCATCTTGAAAGTATATTCTTAAATTCCTCTGTTTGGATACAGCATGTAATTAGGATAAACTCTAGATATTTTTTAAGTAGAATAAAAGTGATTTATATGAATTACATAGCCATAAAAGACCTGTATAGAGTCACTGTACCAAAAATAAATGCTCGCTCTTCAACCATTTTAAGAGGTAGCATATAATCATGAGACAATGGTAATGAAGAAAGGTACTGAAGGAAACTGCTGAAGGAAGAAATCCAAGATGTACTAAAGGCATTGGCATAGAATAAGGCTCTGGGAATTGATGGAATACTAATTGAAGTCTTCCAACAAACTGATGCAGCACTAGAGGCTCTCTTCTATGCCAAGAAATTTGGAAGACAGCTATCTGGCCAACTGATTGGAAAAAGTCTATATTTGTGCCCATTCCAAAGAGAGGTGACCCAAGAAAAAATGTGGGAATCATTGGACAATATAATTCATATAACATGCAAGTAAAATTTTGCTGAAGATAATTCAAAAACAGTTGTCACAGTACACTGACAGGGAATTTTAAAAGATTCAAGCTGGATTCAGGGGAGGATGTGAAATAAGGGGTATCATTGTTGATGTCAAATGGATCTTGGCTGAAAGCAGAGAATACCAGAAAAATGTTTACTTGTGTATTACTGAATACACAAAGACTATCAGCTATGTGGATCATGACAAGCTACGGGCAACACTGGGGAGAATGAGTATTCCAGAACACCTCATTGTGCTCATGAAAAACATGCATATAGGCCAAGATGCAGTCATTTGAACAGAACAAGTGGATATCGAATGGTTTAAAGTCAGGAAAGGCATGCTCCAGGATTGTATTCTTTCACCATACTTATTCAATCTTTATGTTGAGAAAATAATCCGATAAAGTGGATTATGTGAAGAAGAATGTGACATTAGGATTGGAGGAAAATCATTAATAACTCGTGATATGCAAATGATACAACCTTGCATGCTGAAAGCAAAGAGGATTTAAAATACTTACTGAAGAAGCTCAAAGACCACAGCCTTTGGTATGAGTTGCACCTCAGTGTAAAAAAAAAAAAAAAAAAATCCTCACCATTGAACCAGTAAATAGCATCATGGCAAATGGAAAAATGGTTGAAGTTGTTAAAGACTTCATTTTGCTTGGATCCACCACCAACATTCTTAGAAAGAAGCAGTAGTCAAGAAATCAAATGGCTTATTGCATTGGACTAATGTGCTGCACAAGACTTCTTTACAGTGTTAAAGAGCAAAGATATCAGTTTGAGAAATAAGGTATGCCTGACCCAAGCCATGGTATTTTCAGTAGAATTCTCTTCATGTAAAAGTTGGATAATGAATAAGGAAGACCATAGAAGAATTCATGTATTTGCATTATGGTCTAGGAACAGAATATTAAAAGTACTGGGAGCTGCCAAAAGGACAAATAAATCTGTGTTGGATGAACTACAGTCAGGCTGTTCCTTAGAAGCCAGGATGACCAGACACTGTCTCATACTTCAGACATATTATTAGGAGGGACTAGTCCCTGGAGGAGGACATTACTCTTGGTAAAGTGGAAGGTCAGTGAAAAGGAGGAAGACCCCTAACAATTTGGATTGGCAGTTATAGCAGCAATGGACTCAAGAGTAACAATGGTTGTGAGGCTGGCCAGGACCAGCCAGAGTTTTGTTCTGTTGTGCAAATGTTGCTAGGACTCGGAATTGACCCAATGGCACCTAACAACAACAACAACCACAAAATACCCCCTAAGTTGTATTTTTGTCTAGCTCTATATCCAGTAAGAGTTACATATTTTGATTACATTATGTAGTTATTAGTCAATATAACTTGAACAATTAATTCAACTCTGCACTACTTTCTTCCTTTAACATACTCATAGAACAGACTATTTTAGAATCATGTAGATGCTAAAAGAATCAATTTTGAATCAATATTGCTTTATTGATATTAAAATTTTTCCTTAACATCACACAAATTTATCTTAAAATAACAGATTTAGCAATTTTAAGAGAAAAGCACTAGCATCTACCAAAATTATATTTGAACAGTTGTTAATCAGCTATCTTTTGTTTGTTAAGTGCCATCAAATGGTTCTGATTCAAAGCGATCCTGCATAGGGTTTCTGAGTAGGGCTAATGCATTTGCACCACCAATAGCAGTCCAGAACTTATCCTACAGTGCCACACCAAGATAACAGATTAACTTACTAACAAATTCACTGAATAATTATAGCACACCTATGGAATCCCGGTGTGGCGGCACTGTGGGCTAATGCGTTAGACTGCACAGTCATTTAAACTGCAATGTCGGTGGTTCAAGCTCACCAGCTACTCCTTGGAAACCCTATCCAAGTTTGCTATGGATCAGAATCGACTCAATGGCACTGAAGAACAACAACATCAGATAAAAGGAGTCCTGCCTGGTGTGTCGCTTTAGAATAAGCACTGGACTGCTAACCACAAGGTGGTTCAAACCCATTAGCTGCTTCTCAGAAAACTCTATAGAAGGTCACTATAAGCCAGAACCAACTGGACAACACTTAACAACAACAACCAGGTAAAAGCACTCTACTCCTTACCACAAAAACATATAAAATTCCCATAACACAGACTCTTTCGTTCACCTTCTATTGTGAAAATTAATACACTCGTTATCAAAAAGTAATATAATCCGTAATTGGTATACAAATTTTCTAGGATTACCAATGTAGGTCAGGATGTTTAATTCAAGAGGATTGTTTAAAATATCTATTATTTTTGCATTCTAGACCATTGTTGTATTAAATGAATGGAAATAGACCTGCATTGTGTCTGTTTCAATCAGGGTGTCAAAGAAAAAATGTCATGCAATGAGAACGTTGTCCTGACCAGCCACATGCCCCTTGCCCAGAAATTCTATCTGAGAAGCTTTTCAAATTGGTATACTGAAAGCATGGTAATAAGGGAATGATTTTTGCAGTGTGAATAGATGAATCTAATTCATTCAAAGGACAAAAGGCAAAATTCATCCCTTGAAAATAAATAAAATAGAGATTAGTTATTTAGTCAAATTTCAAAGTAGCAAACTTAATTTTTTGTTTGCATTTTAACTGTATTACTCAAACTATGTTTATAGAGTAATTCCTTCAGCTAAGAATGAACATGATGAACACTTTCCCAAAAATAATGAAACAGAAAATCATTAATTTAAAATTGTTTATAGAGTCTTGAAAGGAACTTTTGTAAGTGAGGGACCCTGAAGTTTAAATGTTTTTAGTTTCATGGTAATTCCACTTTCATTCACAGATACTTTCAGATTATAGAAAGTATGACTGAAGGCAGATAAGTCTAACACAAGTTCCATCATCGCAAAATGATAATGTCAAAACATTTAGGGATACTTCATGAGTATCTTTTATTGGTGGTCTGAGACTGTCTATTGAAACATTTGATGTCTGATTGCATAGATATTTTTATTAACTAGTCTAAATGTTTCAGAGCTTTATGCTTGGCTTTTCCTTCAGAATGAAGAGTCAATTTGCCAAATCATTCTCAGTACATTGCTTTATCATCCATTTTTATTTGCCCATAATGATAGAGGCCATGCTGACTTAAAGCCTATCATATTATTGAGCATTCTAAGATTGTCTGAGAACTCAAAAGATTTCGATTACCTGGGTTTCTTGGAACTAGGTATTACCCACCACAAGTTTCCTTGAAAAACACATTTACACCCAAGTGGCTTTAGAGAAGTGCTTTATGTTTTAATGAGGTTGTGGAAAAGGAAGTAAATTCACCTGGTCATAGCAACATGGTAAATCAGATTGAAAGGAGTTTTTCTCTAAACTGCACAGCTAAAATGATAGCATTCCAGTTGATTGTGAACTTAAAACTTTTCACTCTGTTTTTTTCTCTTCTTAAGAAGTTTTTGTTTGGGTCACTTGTACAGGTCAATGGATAAAAACTTACAGAGGAGAGCAAAAACAGTGACATGCATCTCTTAGCTATGCCAAAAAAAAAACAAAAACAAAAAAAAATGATGTTGCTTCAGGACCATGGACCTTTAGGAACTTTTAGGAACATGCAGGGTATACAATTCCCTAATGAATACTTATATTGTAATATGCTTTTTTATTAAATCATTATTATGTGTACTACAGTTCTTTAGGTTTGCTATGAATGTATATCCTAGTTTATTTAGCATTTATCTCATGGCAGGAGAACATTCTCACTGATTACTTTAGAAGTAAACATGCCAAAAATATCCCTGTGAGAAATAAAAACAATACCCATACTAAACACAAAACAAAAACATACCACATCTCTTCGGGATCCCCTTGGGCCTATGGACAAAACTCATAAACTTCCTAAGAGTCCATTTGATGTCTGTGATTCCGCATGTGCCTTGTTTACCCTTTCAAAATATAAATTTTGTAAGACCTAGAGTTCTACAATGTAAGGATGTAAAATATAATATAAGAAGACTTTCAGAGCCTGAGGAGCATCTTGGAGATGCCCTAATCCATTGTTCAGGTCCTAGAGTTAGAGACAAAGAAACAAACGATGGGGAGAGTGATGACTGTCCAAAAATCATAATGCCAGGAACTAGCAGAGCTGGAATAGTCATCTTAGATTCCAAAGTTACTTGCTATTTGTCATGTTTTTTCCCCCTCAACACCTTGCTGTCTCAGGAACTATGTAAATGAGATTTTTTTATTATTATTACAGCATTCTTTTTCTGTTACTATATAATAAATTATCTCAAATTCAGTGACATAAAATACCACTCATTCCTTGGCTTACAGTTCTGAAGGTCAGAGGTCCTGGGGCAGCATAACTGGGTTCCCTGCTTAAGGTCTGCCAAGACTAGCAATGTATTAGCTGAGTTGTGTTCCCTTTTTGAGTACAGGGTCCACTTCTAAGTTCCTTCAGATTGTTGGCAAAATTCAGTTTTGCGCGCTTATAAAACTAAGTTGCTGTTTTCTTGCCGTCTATTAACTGGGGTTCATTTCAGTTCCTAGAGGTCTCTGGTCCTCGGAACACAACCCTCTTAAACTATGGCCTCTTATTTCTGCAAATCCAGCAGAAGAATCTCTTTCTTCAGGAAGGACCAGATATTTACCCAATTAGGTCAGAACCACCTAATGTAATCTACTGCTTGATTAGCTGCAAGTTAGTGATTCATAACCTAATCATGGGGATGATATCCCCCATGTTCATAAGCCCCAGTCATATTCAAGAGTATGAGTTCTAGGCTCATAGAGCATGAGAATTAAAGGGATAGGAATCTTGGGGACTATCTTTTGGTTCTGCTTATCAGATTGGTAATATTCCACTCATCCAAGTGGTAGTTTTCCTTTTTACCTTGTTTTACCCCTATGATAAACATTGGACTCTTAAGCACAAGATTGGTGGTTCAAACCCACCAGTAACTCCTCAGAAACCCTATACAGGATTGTTATGAGTCAAAACCAACTCAACAGCACTTAACTACCATAACAGCAATCACTTGTTGAGTTCATTCAAAGTTTGCTGTTCCATGAGAACCCCAGAGAAGGGATGATGAAAGAAAGAGGATAAAAACAGCGTGTTTAAAATTTCAAATCCATAAAATGTTACTTAATAATAATAATATAAATTAAATAATAAATAAAATGCATAAAATGTTATTATTAAAAAGTATCTATGGTCTGGGTAGTGTAAGCAGCTCAGGTGTTTAAATGCTAACTGCAAAGTAGGATACTCCAGTCCACCCAGAGATGCCTTGGAAGAAAGACCTGGTGATCTTCCTAAAAATGGTCCACTGAAAACATAATTTCACTAAATTAGATAATTGAGGTTTATAATACTTCACTGAGATAGTTGATAAGGATCCCTGGTGATACAATGCTCAAGCACTAGGCTGTTAGCTTGAACCTATTCGTGATTCCTTGGGAGAAAAGACCTGGTGATTTGCTCCTGGGAAACCCTAAGGATTACATCCTGGGAAACCCTATGGGGCAGTTCTACTCTGCCATATAGGGGTACTTGACAGCCCACAACAAGAACATAATGGCTGATGAGTAACCAGGGCTATTATTATAGCAGGTTATTTAGTTTGTTTTTTAAACATACATTAGGCAAATACAGGGCTAACATGAATCTAAGTAAATAAAAAAGTAGAGATAAAAATCAGCTAGGTTTATCCTAGAACCTTGCTAACTGAGCTTTTGTTTGAAAAAAAAAAAATCAATGAATACGTGGGTAGCACTACATTTGAATCACAAGATTGGTGATTCAAGCTCACTAGCCACTTCTTAGAAACCCTACACAGGGTCACTATGGGTCAGAACTGACTCAATGGCACTTAACAATAACAATAGCTGTAGAGCTTGGATGAGTTGCAGATACTTCATGAAAACCTAGTTTTAATTGGAGCTAAAAGTTAAATTTGGAATGATGTCAATTGCTACTCAATCATTCTGAAGTTGACTTGAATACAAATTGTTCATATTTGAAAACATTTATTATCTATTCATTTTAACATACATTTGTTGGGTGTGTGCTTTAATGAGATAAGAAATTATTCCTGAGGTATAATTCCTGCATAGTATGGAGACAGATGTGAAAACAAATAATCGTAATAATGCAAATGCTAAACTAAAACTGTGTCCTGGTGCATCACTGTGGGCTAATGCATTGGACTGCAAAGTTGGTTTGAACCTCAAGGTCGACAGTTCTAGTTCACCAGCTACTCCTTGGAAACCCAGTGCAGGGTCATTATGGGTTGGAACCTATTCAACAGCAATTAACAATAACAAACTAAATCTACATGTCAGGAAAAAACATTTGCAGTAGTAATCTTTTCTGCTTAGAGGTGAATTTTGAACTGGGTCTGGAGAGAAGACTAGAAATCCACCAGGCAGAAATGGGGAAGGAAATGCTAGCTAGAAGGAAAACAGAGTTAAAGCTGTAGGAATAAGAAAATGTATAGTTTAGTGTGGCCAGGATTCATGGGGTTCATGGTAGAAGATAGAAAAGAGGTCGAGTATTTATGTGGCAGTTATGTAAGGAGGGACTTTGCTGCTCTCTAAAGAGATGTTTCAAATTTATAGTAACAGGAATCCAATACAGATATTAAGCTAAGGAAATGACAAGATAATAGCTGCATTTTACAAGATTACCTTTGGCAAGAGGAAGGAGGATGGTTGGGTGTGGGAAGTAAAATTGAAACAGTGAGACTAGAACTTCCAAAAGTCCAGTCAAAGAATGATGAAGAGGACCCAGATCAAAGGAGAATCAAAGGGATAGGTAGGGAGCATGAAAGCTACCCCAGGGGTCAATGAACTAGAACTGGGGGGTGGGGGGGGGTAATTAAGTGGCTGGAAGAAGGAGAAAAATGAAGGAAAGCACCTTGATCTCAAACACTGGTTTTTGTTTTGCTTTGGCAGAGGGGAACTATCATACTGTATTTTGCTGTTAGGTTCGGTTGAGTCAGTTCCGACTCATTGTGATCAATGCACAGCAGAATGAAGCCCTGCCCGAATATCTCTGAAGTGGGTGTGTTAAATTCAGGTAGAAGGGGAAAGAGGCTTGGAATTCTTTTTTTAAAATTAGCAGTCTAATGAGTCTAATACACATTCTTGAATTATAAGCAGTTGAGGTAGTGTCTGTGAAAAACAATTTTACAAGATTATCATGTAAGCCTCTAAGTAAGAAAGACCTGGTTATCTGCTCCCATAAAGGTTGCAGCCTAGAAAACTCTATGGGGACAGTTCTACTCTGTCACTTGAGCTGATAATTGAGTCAAAAATTGACTTGATGACACCTAACAATAAGAAGAACAATTCTCTAGCAAAGAAGACAATGTTCTTGTTGTTGTTGTTGTTGTTAAGTGCCATCGAGTCGGGTCCGACCCATAGCGACCCTGTACAGGGTTTCCGAGGGTGTAAATCTTTACGGGAGTAGAAAGTCTCATCTTTCTCCCGCGGAGCGGCTGGTAGTTTCGAACTGCTGACCTTAAGGTTCGCAGCCCGATTCGTAACCACTAGTGTTCTTGTTAGGTGCCTTCAAATTGATTGCAACTTGTAGCAGTCCTATGCACAACAGAATGAAATACTGCTCAGTCAGTCCTGTGCCGTCTTCACAATTGTTCTGTTTGAGCCCACTGCTGCTGTTTCTGTGTCAATTCATCTTGTTGGAGTCTTCCTCTTTTTCACCGACTCTTCACTTTGCCAAGCATGATGCGATTTTCCAGGAACTAATCCCTCCTGGTAATAAATTCGAAGTATGAGAGACGAAGTCTCAAAAGAAGAAGTAGTGTTAAATATTAGGTGAAGAGCCAGCATTTAAGTGAACGGTAGAAGGAAAGAATAAGAAAAAAAAACCCCACAAAACTCTAGGAACGAGAGGTAGAGAACAGTTCTGCTGATGAATCTTTCCATGAGTCCACGGAAGGGCTATCAAGAAGATGTTTTCATCAGTGTTACTTACGATACTAAAGATTAAAAAAGGACTATTTCATGGGACAATTAGGAAGATATTGGTGACTTTTGAATAGTTTCATAAGAACAGTGGTAAGTGGGTAGATAAATTTTGGAAAGAAACAGACCATTTGTGTAATAAACAAAAAGAATTGAGAGTGTTTGATGCTAAAGGAGAAAGAAAAGTCCAAGGAGTTTTTATAATTTATTTGTATGTTAGAATGAAGCAAAGTAATATTCATAGAGAAAACAAGAGTTTTCTCATTGAATTGAACTGGCCTTATAAATTTGCCAGACAGATACAGCATTAGAATGAGAAAGAGAAAGAGTTGATAATACTTTAAAGAAAATTCATTAGGAAAGAAAGAATAAAAACAAAAATGAATTTAGAAAAGATATATTAATATTGTACACATGCCCATAGTAAACATACACTGATATAAATCCTAGTACATTGCTGACTTTTCTTAGTTGTTTTGTTGTTAAGTGCCATTGAGTCAGTTCTGACTCATAGTGACCATGTATAAGGTTTCCGAGGAGTGGGTGTTGTGTTTGAACCACAGGCCTTGTGGTAGCAATCTAGTGCTTAACCCTACATTGTCACACCAGGACTCCATTGCTGGCTTTTAGGGGGTTGATATTTATCATGAAAATAAAAAAAAAAAATGTATCATAGATTTCTCATTCTATCAGACTATGCTGCTGGGGGGGAGGGGGGAGGGGGGAGTATGGGGAAGAAAAGACAAGCATTCACTAAGCAAGTCAAAATACACTTGAGTAAAAATGATTTTCTCCTCCCACCACCAAAAGCATGATAGGTTGAAATCAATATTGTAGATACTTGTCTCAGCTGAATTAGTGGGAATTTTTGTGCCTGAGTGTATCTGGTTTAGAGAAGCCCAATGTATTTGGTCCATTAAAGAAGAAACATCCCTCCCCAAATGCTAATACGAATGTTATTGTTGTTAAGTGTTGTTGAGTCAATTTAGACGAATAGCGACCCTGAACAGGGTTTTCTAGGAGCAGTTGGTAGGTTTGAGCCATCAACTTTGTGGTTCACAGTGCTGATTCTACAGTACCACACCAGAAGTCCAGTATCCTTAGATATCTTTAGATATTCACTTGAATATCTAGGGCTCAGGATCATCCCAGAATAATTGTGGGCCCCAAAGAACCTACATGTTGGATAAGACCCTCGACTAGAACAGAGTTCCTAAACCACTTGAATTAGGTGGTTTCCATCTTGCACCCCTGGGAAAGAGTTGGAACAAATTCAATCTTTATGATTAAGCAGAAAAGACAGCATTTTCCATAAGAATATAATCTTCTGCATGGTTGGTCACCAGTTATTTTTTGGACGGTCATTTGGTTTCTGTCAAGTTAGCTAATTGTTCTGCTAAATCATCTTTAAAAGATACTTGACTTCTTGAATTGTTAATACTTGTGAAATTCTTTTCCCAAATGAATGAGAATTGAAAGATGTATATATATATATAAAATTTTAAACATATACAAAAATTCCCAAACATATAGTGTGTTGAAAGTTGGTCTGCTGTAAAGTAACTTGAGTTCTAGGCCAGGGTCCAGGGGTGGGGATGACTGTAACATTCCATTGAGAATTTTACTCTTGGCTCTTAGCTTAAAACTGAAAATCCCTAGTCAAGCCAGATATATGAAGTATTGGGCTCCAATACGAGGAGGAACTGAAAAAATAGAAGGGTATTCATAAAGATTTAGTAAGGAAGTAAGGAAGAATTATGTGGGAAAGAAGTAAAAAGAATAATTATGGTGTTATTATAGGGCTGGGCCAGGTACAGAATATTGTGGGTCAGTTTTTCATTCCATACAGCCCAGTTATCATGTTGACATTATGAAGTAATTTCCTATGTACCATAATCTGTTTTGGAAATGCTTTCTACCAGGTGTCTCTTATGGACCATATAGGGGAAAAACCCAACTCTTACTGTTCAACTATTTGAAGTACTAATTAATCACTGATGACATTCAATTTATATTTTAACATTGTTATAAATTTAATGGGAGTGAATCTTTTCACAATAATGAATAAAGTGCCTTTTGAAAGGAAAGAAGATGTTAGCTGCAAAGGGGATTTTGTAGGTTAAATTCTTAAAAGACATGGAGGCATTTGAGTCTCTCTCTTGGCTGTATATTATTAAATGTAGGCAGTATCTGAGCTCCAAGTATGTGTGCATTAATCCCCTTGCTTTTTCTGTATAAATATGGACAATAGGAAGGAAACAAAATATTGCAGGGCTTAAATTAAACTCAAAGAGAGTTGTAAGATGTTTTCTGGGTGCATCTTGATAAATGACAGCATGTAGACTTATCACTGAACAGTGAAGAGAAATTGTATAGGGAGTGAAAATTTGATTACACCTAAGCTAGAAAAGAATATTTCATTCTCTACTAACAATGGCTGTGTTTGCAAATTAACATCTATTATTACTTTGTTAGGACATCCTTGTTAAAACCCAGCTGTTCAATGGGTCACGCTGACACCTCAAAAGAACCAAAGGGAGGAAATGAGGTCATTAATATATATCTACAGGTGAAATTAGTAGAGATTATGCATGAAAAATTAATTCTCTCTTTGGAATTTTACCATTTCTGAAAAAGTTATTTCTATACCTTTTAGAGAAAATATCAGGAGGTGATACTGGTTATCAAGATTTTTATTTTATGGTTTTTCTTAGAAAGACTTATTTTAACAGAAGTTATCCAAAAGTATCCAAAACCATCATTTAAAAATTTGCTCTAATGAACACAAATACATACAACATACACACATTCTTATGTACATATTTTGTTTGTTGTTGTTAAGTGCTGTTGAGTAGGTTCTGACTCATGGTGACCCTTTATAGGGTTTTGGGGAGAGGCTGGTGAGTTTGAATTAGCATTTTTGTGGATCAAATCGATTTTGTAGTTGTGCTTACCTTACAGCACCACACCAGGATAAAAGGTACATAAATATTCACAGATAGACTTATGAAGATAATTCTGTTTATTGTCATTTATTCATTAATTTGAGGAGTCCTGGTAAGACAATGGTTGAAGCACTTGGCTAGTAATAGAAATGTTGGTGGTTTGACCCTACCAATTGCTTCACCAGAGAAAACCATGGCAGTTTACTTCTATAAAGATTCACAGCTTTGAAAACCCTATGGGCAGTTCTCTGTTCTACAGAGTCACTATGAGTCACAATCTACTGGACGGCAATGGTTTTAGCTGCTTTGGTTGTTGGTTTTGTTTTTTTTTTTTTTTTTTGGTTATTGTAACACAGGCACAGTGTTAGATTTTGCCACAGAGTATGAACTAGTCACAGACTTTGTCCTCAAAGAGCTTAACGCCCACTGTGCAAAACTAATCACAAAGACAAACACACCAGATTCAAACTGACAGAAATGCTATAAAGGAGATATAAAAAGTGTGATGGGAGATTGTATCAGGATGGGCTAATACAGTTTTTAGAAGTAATAAAAAGCTTGGCTAAGTGATGGCAATTCATGTAGAGTCTGAGTGATGAGTAGGAATTAGGCAAAGTGTGGAATTGTGGGGAAATTTCTGGGAGAAGAAACACCAAATGCAAATGCACTGAGGTAGAAAATGACAGTAAGCTTTAAAGGCCTGTTGTAAAAAGGCCCCCATGGGATAAGGTTGTTGTTGTGAAGTGCCGTCCAGTCGGTTCTGACCCATAGTGAGCCTATATAGGGTTTCTGAGGAGCAGCTGGTTAGCTTGAACTACTGACCTTGAAGTTCAAACAACTTTGCAGTCTGGCACATTAACCCACAGTGGTACACCAGGATTCCATGCAATAAGGCTAGCAGAAAGTTTGTTGTTGTTGTTGTTGTTGTTAGGTGACATTGAGTCGGTCCTGACCCATAGTGACCTTATGCACAGCAGAACGAAACACTGCCTGATCCTGGGCCAACCTCTCTACTGTTGCCACACTTGAGTCCATCGATGCTGCCACTTGGCCAATCCATCTCATTGGGGGTCTTCCTCTTTTTCTCTGACCCTCCACCTTACCAAACATGATATCCTTCTCCAGCAACTGGTCCCTCCTGACAATATGTACGAAGTATAAGAGACGAAGTTTGGCCATCTTGGCCTCCAAGGAGCACTCTGGCTGGAGCTTTACAAGGGCTTTGAATATACACATGGGAAGCAAAGGGTGTCTGGATTAGATTTGCATTTCAAAGACTCTTCTGGTGACTGCATGGCAAAATGTTTGGCAGGAGCCAGAGTAAGTCAAACACATTACATATAGTCCCTGATTTATGAAGGGGTTCTTCCATTGTGAGTAGGGTCTGAAATGATAAAAATCTAATACTTAAAAAAAAAGAAAGAAAGAAAGAAAGAAAAGTTACTATTGCCTTCTATGCCTTTTATTATTTGTTGTTGTTGTCATGTGCCGTGGGTGGAGTCGGTTCTGAGTCTTAGCTACCCTACGCAGGGTTTCCAAGGCTGTAAATCTTTACGGAAGCAGACCACCTCATCTTTCTTCCACGGAGTGGCTGGTAGTTTCGAACTGCTGACCTTGAGGCTCGCATCCCGATTCGTAACCACTAGTACCTTTATAAATCCAATCATTATTTTGGAGGTTGAAAACATTACACATAAACATCTACAAGTGAATATCAGAATGATCACATCAGCAAATTACTTGCTATAATACTGTATGTTGGTTGGTTATGTGCCGTTTAGTCGGTTCCAACTCATAGTAACCCTGTGAAGGGTTTCCGAGGCTGTAAATCTTAACGGGAGCAGAAAGCCTCATCTTTCTCCCTTGGAGCCACTGGTAGTTTCGAAACTGCTGACATTGAGGTTCACAGCCCTATTTGTAACCACTATGCTATCAGAGCTCCTTATATAAATACTGTATGTAGTGAGAAAAACAATGGTTGTAAATTCAGTTAGTAGTAACTTGAACATATTGTTAATCGGGAACTACCTGGAGTCAAGGTAGAGAGATGATAAGGCTCAGATTTTGGTGGTACAGAGTGAAGAGGGATAGAAGACTGAAATCAAATGATAGGACTTGGGGGTGGGTTGGATGGAGAGGAGGTGATACATAATTATCAGGTTCTATGTGGCACTGGGAGTCCTGGTGTGGCAATGTGGGATAATGTGTTGGACTTAAACCTCAAAGTTGACTTGAACCACAAGGTCAACGGTTCAAGCTCAGTAGCCTGCTCCTCAGAAATCCTATACATGGTCATTACGGGTTGGAACTGACTTGACGGCACTTAACAACAGTAACAACAATGCAGTGCTACAGGATAAGTTCTTGACAGCAAGGTTAGTTTGAATCAGACACTCCTTGGAAACCCTATATAGGGTTGCTATGAGTCAGAACCAGCTCGAGGATACTTAATAACAACATCATAGGTAATTAGTAATTGATTGAGAGAATATGGTAATATTAGAACCAGGTAGAAGGTAGGGTGCTTGGAGTTCTAATGGATAGGGAAATGAAAAAGTATATAATAAATAGAATATATAATCTTTGACTTTTATAGACCCACATTCTAATACAGATAGTTTTGTATTTGGTTTGTTTGGTTTTTTTCATTTCATATGAGAAACAACTATACACACACATACATACAAGGAGGCTTCAAAAGTTTGTGGAAAAATGGAATTGAGAAATAATGGAATTTTTCCACAAACTTGTTTTTATACTAAGTATTTCATTATATGCAGATGCCAATATATATGAAACAGCTACCCTTGTGATACAGAAATTCTTGAAAATTCAAAGAGATGTTAAGGATTGACAATAATAGAACTTTGTATAGCATGGCAAATGTGTTGTAGGGATAAGCTTTTGTACAAGCTTCAAATTTAACTCTCCTTTGAATGTTCACTGGTTCATAAAAAGTGCTTTAGAAAACCTTTGAAAGATTCATTTTGCTACAAAAATGAACAGACTTTCTGGGGTCTAAAGGGATTTGTACTTGAAGATACTCCAGTCAGCAGGAGGTCATGCTGAGCATTCTGCAGACAGAATTGTTTCAAATCTGCAGCTGCCTGGGAAACCTTCACGCGTTGAGCCTGGCCTACAGCCGATGCTGCTGAATCATTATTTTCATAATGGTGACGATAGAGGAGCCAGACATAGTTAGCAAGAAGGTTGGCTGATTCTTATTTCTAGGTGGGTAGCTCTGTGAGTGAAGTCAGAGGGGCACACGGTAGGGCAGCATCTCCACAAACTTTTTCAAGTCCCTTTGTATATGTTGTTGTTAAGTACCGTCAAGTCGGTTCTGACCCATAACGACCCTGTACAGGGTTTCTGAGACTGTAAAACTTTACGGGGGCAGAAAGCCTCATCTTTCTCCCGCGGAGCAGCTGGTAGTTTCGAACTGCTGACCTTGAGGTTTGCAGCCCAATTCGTAACCACTACAGATGCAAATAAACACATAAATGTATGAACACATGCATGTATACATGTACATGTGTAAAAATATATGTTGTTGTTGTTGTTATGTGCCGTGGAGTCGGTTCCGACTCAGCGATCCTGTACAGGGTTTCCGAGGCTGTAAGTCTTTATGGGAGTAGAAAGCCTCATCTTTCTCTCGCAGCACAGCTGGTACTTTCGAACTGCTGACCGTGAGGCTAGCAGCCCGATTCGTAACCACTATGTGAATTTATACATGCATCCATACAAATTTAAGGAGCTCTGGTAGCACAGTGGTGACAAATCAGATTAGCAAATCTCACGGGTCAGCAGTTTGAAACTACCAGCGGCTCCGAGGGAGAAAGATGAGGCTTTCTGCTCCTGTAAATATTTACAGCCTGAGAAACCGACTATATGGCACATAACCAAGTACCATATGTAAATTTGAAGTATTTGCATCATGTAGTCATTTAAATTAATATTTTTGAAGGAAATGAGGAGGACTAAGATAAATTTATTGTCTTGGTCAGGAAGATTAATCAAAAATTTCTGCGAGACTGTAGTCTTGTCAAAAGAAATTTACGTGTTTTCAGAAACTATTGACCAAGTCATATATTGATTAAGTCTTACAGAAGAGATTTATGACTGTAGCCCTATTTATCAAAGAGTCCACTTGTACTCAACTGTATTATTCATTTCTAATCTAAGATGTAGCCCTAGAACCATGAGAGTAGTAACAATAATAATAAATAATAATTATAATTGTAACTGGAGTCGTGGTACGGCACTATCGGGTAAATACTGGATTGTTAGCCAAAAGGGCAGCAGTTCAAACCAACAATCGCACTTCGAAAACTCTATATAGGTTCACTATGAGTGAGAACAGACTCGATGGCAACTTAACATCAAATAATAGTAACAACTGATGTGTAGTAAGGAGCTCTGGTAGGGTAGTGGTTCCGAATTGGCTGCTAACCTCAAGGTCAGCAGTTTGAAACTATCAGCTGTTTCACTGGAGAAAGATGAGGCTTTCTGCTCCCGTAAATATTTACAGCCTCGGAAACCCTGTACAGGGTCACTATGAGTCGGAACCGACTCCACAGCACATAACCACCACGACCACCACTGGTGTGTAGTTATTTGAAAAGACTCACACAAATATACTTAACATAAACATAGATGTAATTTTGATGTTAATTGAATGCTACCATTTTAGTTTTTTTCTTTGATTCTAAACTCAAATTTTGTTATCAAATTCACTCTCTTCATAGCAGGGAGAATAGTATATTAATTGGTATCCTGGTAAGTATCTTCCAGTTGCAATGGAGGGCATCATTTCTAGTTTTATCAGGCTGGTCAGATATCCTTTGTGTGTCAGATATTCAAATTATAACTAAGAATTTAGGACAAAGGCAAATCTTAATTATTAAGCCTCCCTTTAATTAATTTTCACCTCTAACACTATACTCATTGCTTGTTTTGGTTCTGTGTGCATCCGTTTTGATTGCTGGTGAATGTCTCCTAGTCACAGTGATAGTATGTGAAATTATCTAATTTCTAAGATAGTATTGGAGTCCTGGTGTGGTACTGTGGGTTAATGAGCTGAACTGCAAAGTCATCTGAACCATAAGATCAGTGGTTCAAGCTCACTAGGCACTCCTTGGAAACTGTATACTCTATACATGGTCACTATGGGTAGGAATTGACTGGACAGCATTTAACAACAACAAGACAGTACCATTGATGGTGCTGGGTAACATAGAGTCAATTCTGACTCATGGTGAGCCATGTGACAGACTAGAAATGCTCCACAGGGTTGTCTTGACTATAAGCCTTATGGAAACAGATAGCCAGGTCTTTTCTCCTTCAGAGCCTTGCGTGAGTTGGAACCATCATCCTTTTGGTTATCAGCCCAGTGCTTACACAATTGCCATTTAGCATTGCTATAATTGTGATAGCTCTGGTAGCGTAGTGGTTACGA
>NW_006408553.1:23391529-23421123 GCF_000296735.1 Chrysochloris asiatica | reverse complement strand
AGGCTTTCTGCTCCCATAAAGATTTACAGCCTCGGAAACCCTGTGCAGGGTCGCTATGAGTCGGAACCGACTCCACGGCACATAACAACAACAACAACAACAATAATTGTGATGCAGATGGTAAAATATTCTTGGAATGAATCATCAGAGGTGAATTTAACGTGTGGTACTGTAGGATAAATCACTAGAACGCAGGGTCAGTTTGAAGGACACCAGCCACTCCTTGGAAACCCTATACAGGGTCACTGTGAGTCAGAATCGACTCAACAGCACTTAAAAACAATAATGCTTACACTTTAGGGGTTCTCATTTGTGAGGGCCCTTTAAATTTGACCTGAATTTGTATTTTTAATTTTATGTTCTTTATCCTTTAAAAATGGGTCCCCCATATTTTATGCACTTTAGATCCCAGAAAACTTACCTGTCCCTGCTTTTCATATTGGCTTATACCTTTATGTCTTGCTTACAATGTATTAATTTAATGAAAGCAATGAGACTATTTTATGTTTGTTTCTCTACTATCTAGCACTTGGTAGATGCTCAGTAAATGCTTTTGAATGGATGAATGAGTCATGCATATTTAGTTGTCATTTTGGAGTTAACTAAGATTTTCTCTGCATTTATGCATATTCATTAATTCTAACTTTTTGCAACTTTTTTTAAAAACTAAATTTTACTTAAAGTACATTAAGTTCTTTAAAAAATGTAAAGAACATTTTTAAATTTTTAAATTAAAGTAAATCTAATTTTAAAAAATTATAAGTAAATATTTGCAGTGCTCCAAATTAAAGTTTCATTGTCAGTATGCAAAAATGTAATCTATGGTCACATGTTATTTAATTTAATTTTTTTTCCCTTGGAAATTATTGGAAAAAAAGATATATTTGACTAGCTTTGTAGACTCTAAGAATGTTTCTAAAACTTAAGTATAACCAAAGGAAAATACTGTGACCAATGATTGCACTTATTTTAAGTTGTCATTTAATATACATTGACATTTTGTCTTCATTTTTCAAGTTGTTTATTTCTATATCTCCACTCTTTATTTCACAAGAGTTTATATGCTGACAGGTTGACATACATTGAGAGTTGATATGCTCCAAGGAGCTCTGGTAGCGTAGTGGTTACGAGTCGGGCTGCGAGTCGCAAGGTCAGCAGTTCGAAACTACCAGCGGTTCTGTGGGAGAAAGATGAGGCGGTCTGCTCCCGTAAAGATTTATAGCCTCGGAAACCCTGTGTAGGGTCGCTATGAGTCGGAACCGACTCCACGGCACACAACAACAACAACAACAAATATGGTACATATATATTCTGAATGCTGAATGTTGTTGCTAAGTGCCATCGAGTTGCTTTCACCTCATAGCAACACTATAGCGTGTTTCTGAGGAGTGGCTGGTGGGTTTGAACCTATGAATTTTTGGTTCAAATCAAACTTGTGGTCCAGTGCTTATGCTACAGCACCACACCAGAAAACTGAATGTTGCTGTTAAGTGTGGTTGACCCTGTAAGGGGTTTCTGAGGAGTGGCTGGTAAATTTGAACCGCTGACATTGCTGTTCAAACAGACCTTGTGGGCCAGTGCTTGTCCTACAGCGTCACACCGAACAATACACAATAAAATAATAAAATTAATTCATGAATATATATTGTAGTCTCTAAATTAGACAACTAAGGTTCATATGTTTTTTCAAAAAAACAGAAATAATTTTTCCTCTTTTCTATCACTTGTTCTGATCAGGTTTAATTCATCTGCCACTTCTTGACTATAGAAATAATACTTTTAAGAGCTGATTTCAACTGATTACAATCTCAAGCTCTTGATAAATTTCATAAATGTTTTAGCTACCAATATACTTGATTAACTTTTTCAGTGGTCATCAATATTAAAGTAAAACAAACCTCTAAAAAATTAACATTAAATAACATAAGTGAAATAACAAAAGATTAACATGAACATGAAAGTTAACATTAAATAACAAATAAAAATGTAAAATTTAATAAATAAAAACATATTCAAGTAATATATTAATAGGAAAATAATGTTTGGGGCTTTTTCTGACAATTTAATAGCAATTGACCATGAAATTATTTCGATAGATCCTGAAAACAGTTCCAGGATATGACTTTATATTCATCTGGGTTTTCTTCATCTGTTTTGAAAGTTCTTTAATTTAACTTTTATCATTGTAATTTTCTTCTGTATTTTCTTTATCTCATCAGGAAAAATAATTATTAAACGCTTGTTTATATCCATCTTCCTCTTTCATATCGGTTGATTCCCCTGTCTCTATGTTTTTCTACAGGACTCCTACTGCTACCAAGTAGCTGTCATGTTTTATTTTAAAGGTGCCTGCAATTCCAGTAATCTCTTCCATAGTAGTTATTCCTGATTAGTATTGAATAATTGTCAACTACCACTACTATGGTGGTGGTGGTAGTTATGTGCCATGGAGTCGGTTCCGACTCATAGCGACCCTGTACAGGGTTTCCAAGGCTGGAAATCTTTACGGGCGCAGAAAGCCTCTTCTTTCTCCCGCGGAACAGCTGGTAGTGTCGAATTGCTGACTTTGCGGGTCGCAGCCCGATTCGTAACCACCACGCTACCAGAGCTCCTTTCATAGGTTAACTCAAATGGAAAACTGTCATAACACTGTAAGGTCTTTCATTATCTTCACTGAAAGTTAGTATAATTGATGAGTTTTTGGTGAAGTAAAACATACAGATCCTAAACACAAATGATCAAACTGTAGTATTTTCACACACATGAGTTTTACTAAAATACATTTTTGTTTTACCTTTCTTAATTGTAAAAGAATTATACTATACTTGGTACCACGTAGTTACTTTACACTAAACTCTTAGATGGTTTCACTTGTTGAGATAGTGTCATTTCTGAAAGGCCTCTTCCCTGCATTTTTATGTTCCCTGCTTGCTGAGCAGTGGCCCCTCCTGGGAAAGCAGAGTTATTTCAGATGTTTTCAGACTTGATTTCACATAAGACTCTGGGGAATATTATAGTACTATTCAGATGTATTCATTATCTTTTCTATTATTTTGCTGTTTTTATTGCTCAGTGAAATTCACATTTGATGTTTGCTGGAAGGGTATCAGAAGATATTTAGATATCAAATAATTTAAGATGTATAATAATGGAAACTGCTAAGATAGCCTTTAAGCAGGAAACCTACCCAAACAGATTTGGTTCTTATTACAAAGCAAAATAAACAATAATAAGTATACTATCCTTCTTTTAAACGGCTTTTAAATGAACATATTTGTCCTCCCCTTTCCCACAAGTGCATAGAAAATAAGCTTCCTAGATTCTACTTTTATTCAAATTGGGGAAATTATAAAATACACAAAGAAGTGTTTAGTGTATCTGTTAGTTCAGACAGCAATAACATCCTAGAATGGATAATCAGGAGCCGGTAATTTTTAAAGTGTAAGAAGATTTCATATATAGTTTCTAATATCCCTTCCTGACCACAACACAAAAGGGTATCACTGTAAATTCACAGGCTAAGTAAGCCCCAACTATGGTTTAACTAACAATGTCAGAGTGTTTTCATGACAAGATGACAATTCTGGATTCCTTGATGCTATTCACTCTGGTCCTTAACTTTTGTTCTTTGCAGCAGGATGCCAACATATTCCCAATCACACTACTCTTTAGAATTCTCCACCAGAGGGAGGACAAGGGAAGAAATAATTTTAACTTGCTGTTGGGAAAAAACTTTGCATCAGAGACATTAATGAGGTAATGGCTTTTATGAATGTCTCCCCATTCTACTTCTCCCTAGTTGGTTTCTTACCTGGCAGAACTGAGTGATTACAAGGTAATTCTAGCGCTTAAATGGCGTTTTATTGGTTTCTACAGCGTTTTAACAGTTTTAAACAGCTGTTTTGTTAGTTTCCCTTGAAAATTAAGTTGTAGTGAGAGAAATAGTTTAGGCGCTGAAGATCATTTATTTATTTTAAGGAAACGCTGGAGATAAGAATCCTGACAGCCACGTTGTTAGTTAAATGCATGAAAGCAGGAATACAAATATATTCAAGGAAGGCGCTATAGGATAAGCACTGGACTGCTAACCTCAAGATTGGAGGTTCAAACCCACCAGCTGCTCCTCAGAGAACCGACTATGAGTAGAAATCAGGGCACTTTGCAACATCTATCAAGAGGTGTAATATGACCATCTTTAATCAGAACTGTTGTAGTCAAACTCCCTTTTACCCAGAGTTTACTTTTGCACTACATGAGAGTGAGTATTTGTTTTCTTGTCTTTTTTACTGAAAGGAAAAAAGCCTCCAAATTCTCTTGGGAATATAGTAAGCATTCTTCTCCCTTTCCAGGGTACCAGATTCTAAGGAGTCTTGACTTGGAGGAGCAGTTGTCAATTACAAATTTCCCCCCAATGTTTCTTCGCATTAAAGGGAACTGATCTGCCTCTAAGCGCTGCCAGGCTGTAGAGCACAACAAGGAGCAAAGGTGGTTGGTCCCTCAGTCTTTGAATCTCCCAGGCCGCTCCTTTCCTTTCCGCGGCCCCAGCGGCGGCGTCTCCACGCAGCTTCCAGCGCCCCCTATCGGAGGTTCCCTGAAGCCGCTCCGCTCGCCGCCGCCCCCCGCCCGGCCCGGCTCGGGGAGGGAAAGGGGCTGCACCCGGGAGCGCCTAGCCCAGGCTCCTCCCGGTGGCGTGTCCGCGCCTCGGGGTGGGGGTGTGGTGGGGGAGAGGGAGGGGGCGAGGCAAGAGGAGGGTGAGAAGGAGGCGCCAGCTTCCAACCTGCTGGCGGGAGGTGGGTGGCTGTGGGGCAATAGAAAAAGAGCCGGTTGAGGAGTTCTCCAAAACTTGTCGGAACTCCTAGCTCGCGCGGAAGGTAGGAGCGGAACAGCAGCTGCTGCCCGAGCTATAGGAGTGCGGGCGGGACGGTGAACGCCTCTCCCTCCTCGGGCTGCGAGGCCACAGGAGCCGACACCAACGAGAACCAACGCAGCGGGGACCGAGGACTTCCCGGGGCCACAGAAGCAGCCCCGAGAGCAAGAGCCACCGCAGGACGGAGTAACCGCCAGCGGCGGTCGGGACCGCACGCCGCGTCCTCGCCGATCTCCGCAGGAGAGAGGAGACATCTCCGCACGACAAGAACGCCGCAACCCGGTCGCTCACTCTTCCCCTCCAGGGATAAACTTTCCCCCAACCTAGTCTAAGCTCTCTCAAACCAAACTTCTGCTCGCGTGTCGCTTCGCTGTGAGCCGTCCGCATAGAGTGCGCACTTCTCTGACAAGATGCCCGAGCGCAAAGAAGGCAAAGGCAAGGGGAAAGGCAACAAGAAGGATCGCGGCTCGGGCAAGAGGCCCGAGCTCGCGGAGGGCGGTCCGAGCCCAGGTGAGTGCGCAGCGCGGCGCCGACTCCGTGCTCTTTCTTATTCGCTGCCATCGCTTCTGCTTCTCTTTCCCGCGACCTCCACGCGGGGCGCAGGGTTGTCCCTCACCTGGATGCGTAGTCCCACCCGACCGCCCGTGCCCTGTGCTCAGGTGGAGGGATAGTACTCCAGTTCCGGAACACGCTGCTCTCCCTGACCCGGCCTCTCACCAGCTAGTCCGCCGCTGAGCCCAAAGTGGGAGCTGGACCTGGAGTGCAGAAGCGGAGGCTGAGTGCGCTCGTCTCCCGACTTCTGGAGGGCTTTGCACGGGCCCCGTCTGCCCTCTAGCGAGAAAAACGGGAACAAACTGCCAGGAAGGAGAGCCAGGTCTCTGCTCTGTGTGCCAGGCTTCAAAGAATGGGTAGTCTAAAAGAGAAGACTTGTGGGCAGCTGCAAGTTAGTGTTTGAGCAGAGGAGAACACTATGTAGGCTCGCGAAGTGTGCGTGCTTTTACCCTGATTCATTCTTGCGATATTGGAACTCAGATCAGTTTACACGGATTCCTTGAAGTCAGAGAAGCCGATAAAATTGAGTCCAGTGCCAGGAATCAGGTCTGCACCAAATACATTCTACAAACTTTTGGCATAGCAGTTCTATTTATCTAACTCTCCTTGATAAATATAGTTAATTTGAGATACCAGAAAACAGAAGTTTATTTGAATTATTTAAGATATGTATAGAAAGAAATGGTAGTCGAGGCTCTTTAGAGGTACATCTAATAATTGATCATCAGAACGCTAACATGAATGACAGTTTTTCCTTAAGTTTGCATAATAAGGGCTGATGCTTTTAAACATAGTCTTGAACAGAGGTGGTGGTGGTGGTTACGTGTTGTTGAGTCAGTTCTAACTTATATTGACCCTGTACAGGGAGCAGGAATCCTCTGCTTTCTCTTGCAGAACAGCTGGTAGATTTGAACTACTGACATTGCAGTTAGCAACCCAAGTTAGCAGTCCAGGTCTCTTTTTGAGCAGAAGCGGCATCCTAAGTAAATACTTGTTTATGAGCGATTTGAATGGTGCTTGAGGACTTTTTTCTGCTTGTTCAATTCCCAGTTGTTCATCGATGAACTGCTTCAGGTCAGAGTGCATCCAAACACACACAATTTTAATGAAGTACGTCTGAAGAATTAATCAAATAGCCCTCTCTGATACTGTGGTTGAAGAAAATAGAAAGTATTTGACAGTTACTTGCAGGAAGAAACAAGCCAGATTTACCTTGTCCTTTTATTTGCATCATTGATAGCATTTCAGAACACAGGTTATTGGCAAAGCCTGGTTTTGAGCAGAAGAACTAAAAGTTACTGGCCACTGATCATTCTTGTGCACGCTTTTGTATGGAATACTGCTCATCAGTTTTATCTTGCCTTTCATGAGCCCTCAGGAAGAGGTTTAAATTTTTCTTTATTTTGACCCTGCTTTGGACATACACTTAGAGAATTTTATACAATTATGTGTGGGATAAGTAGCATGTTTACAATCCTCACTAAGTGACCTTTTTTTTTTTTTTTTTAACTGCCCTTCCCAAAGCCATTATAGAAAATTAAATAGACCTTAGACCTAACCCAGACTGTAAAGATGTTGTTGTTGTTGTTAAGTACCCGCCGACTAATAGCGACCCTGTATAGGGTTTCCGAGGAGCGGCTGGTGAGTTTGAACTGCCTACCTCGTGATTCAAACCGACTTTGCAGTCCACTGCTTATCCTATGGAATCACACCAGGGCTCCTAGGAGTTATTTTAGTTGGTGGTGGTGGTCACTGTTGTATTGATCGATGCCCTGTTTCTCAATTTTCTATCGTTTTCTGCCCTTAGTTTGATGAATTAAGGAGAGAGCAATTGTTTGAAGTGGTATCACTGCCATGTAGCATGTTTACATTTTATCAGGGCTTTATAGTGGCAATGTGAGGGGGCTTCAAAAAGTTCACGGAGATAAATTTCATTACTTTCAATTTTATTTGTCCATGAACTTTTTTAAGTCCCCCTTGTGCTCTGTCACAGACATATCAAACAAGCAGAAGATGTCATCTACAAGATTGGCAACTCTTTTGTGACTAGCCAGTGAGAGTGAGTGCTCTCTCTAAGAGCCCTGTTGGCACAGTAGGTAAACATTCAGATTCAAACTTACTACGTGAGCCATTGAAGAAAGATGTAGTCTGCTTCTGTGAAGATTTCAGCCTTGGAAACTATGGGATTGTTCTACTTTGTACTATAACGTTGGTACAAGCGATGGCAGCAGCTTCACAACCGTTGTTCTCTCTAAACCCGTTAGACTGACATCTTTAAATGATATTCCCTCCCCTATTCTTTTGAGAAAATTGAAATGACTTGGCTCTAAATTGGTTTTTAATGTATTTATCTCTTTTGGGGGAGGAACTTTTTACTCCCTCCAAGGTACATTGTACTTGTGAGACCATAGGTGAGTATTATTATTATTATTATAGATTTGATTTCAAAAGAATAGTCTTCTTGAAATTCTAACTCCAAACTCCTTGCCATTGAGATGATTTGACTCATAGCAACCCTGTCTGTATAGGGTTTCCAAGGCTGTAAATCGACTCCACAGCACATAACAACAACAACAAAATTGTTACAGGAGCAGACAGCCTCATCCTTCTACCACGGAGGGACTAGTGGGTGAGAACTGCCAACCTTGAGGTTAGCAGTCCAGTGTTCATTCTGTAATGCCACCAGAGTTTCTAGTTTTAGTTTAAGTCTCCCAGTTGCTGTGGAGTTCAGTCCAATTGCGAATGTGTTCCAGAGTAGAACTGTTCTCCGTAAGTTTTCAGTGGCTGGTTTTTTTGGAAGTACATCTTCAGGCTTTTCTTCCAAGTTGCCATCGGGTGGACTTGAACCACCAACTTTTGGTGAACAACTGATCATATTACCCTTTAGTACCACACAGGATCTCTTAAAGAAAAACACATGACATTAAACAGTATTGCTTTGGAATCAACGGTTCTTCTTCCTTGCCGTTTTCCTTAAAATGCAACTGCTAGCGAATTTTCCCTTTTCTTAGGAGTTTCCAAGAATAAGGAAAGGATAGCCACAATGGAGTCCTGGTGTGGCGCTCTAGGATAAGCACTGGACCACAAAATCAGTTTGAACCTCAAGGTTGGCAGCTCAATCTCACCAGCCACTTCTTGGGAATCCCTATACAGTGTCACTGTGAGTTGGAACTAACTGGTTGGCACTTACCAACAATAACAATTATGACTCAGGGTAGACACCTATATCTATTTCTCAGTCTTTTAGAACACTTTAGATTATTGTTGTTGTTGTGAAGTGCTGTCGAGTCATTTCCAACTCAGAGTGACCCTGTATAGGATTTCCAAGGAGCGGCTGGTGGGTTTGAACCTCTGACCATGCGGTTCAAACCGACCTTGCGGTTCAGTGCATTAAATCCTGCAGCGCCACACCAGGATTCCCTTCAGATTGTAGTCATCTTCAAAGGAACAATTTCTAGATGCTGTAGCTCTAGTATTGCACTTGCCATCCAGCCAAAATTATGATTTACAAAGATACCCAACTCTTTAATTGCTCCTGAATTAGTGTTTTCAGTCCCAATATTCAGCTAAAATGATGTGTCCTTGATGATACACAAGCAATAGCCAAGCCTCTTTTTGGATGTTATAACACTGCTTCATGAATGTCAAGGGAAATCTAACGTTGAAGGAATCTAGCCACTTAGCCCGTTGTGTGCTGTATTATATGTATAGGCATAAACACATCTGTTGAAGGGAAATTCTCAGAGGAAAAGGTTTCTTTAGCTTTCATATGACTGATATGTGATGCATGCATGGCTGTGTTTCACAGGGTTTGCATTTTTGTACAATTAACTGAAGATTGAATTGTCCATTATTGGGACTGCAGATGTTCACCAAAATTATCTTTCTCTAATAATGGCTCTAGTAGTTTTCAAGCCCTTGGGGTCATTGATTCTTCTGCTTTGCTAAAATTAATGACTGAAGCATAGTCCTGGACTTTGCATCATATATCCATGTACCCAGGGCCCAGTTATATATCCTGGGCTATCTACATGTGGGACCTCCCATGTTGTTGTTAAGTGCTGTCAAGTCAATTATGACCCATAGTGACCCTGTACAGAGTTTCCAAGGCTGTAAATCTTTACGGGAGCAGAAAGCCTCATCTTTCTCCTGCGGAACAGCTGGTAGTTTCAAACTGCTGACCTTAAGATTCGCAGCCTGATTCGTAACCACTACGCTACCAGAGCTCCTTGGACCTCCCGTATTCAGGCTCAATTCGTCTGGGCCACTTTTTCTTTTGAAGCCTGAATTACAAAAACAGAGCTACCACCTTCTTACCCATTTTATTTATTTTTTTGCCAATTGGCACTTGGATCTAAGATTCCTGTATAATTTTCTCTGGAAATTTATATTTGCTGATATCTTTATACTTCATTAAACACAACTTTGCAAAGGATTCTCTTTTTTTCTTTTTTTCACTCTTAAGAGACCTAGAACAAAATTCATGATCAAGCCTAATCCAGTTTTAGGATTATAGGGTTTTTCTTCACCCCAGACTGAAGGGCTGTTTACAAGTACAGGTAGTGGAAAAATTGAGAAACTTCGTATCCCAAATGAGTAGAAGCAAGCTATGTACTCTCTGGATGACATCACCCACCTGTTTTGTTAACTTAAGTGGCTCCACGGGCCCCTTGTTAGCATTCTTGGACACAAAGTGCCCTGTCACTAACAAGGTGGTGGTGTGCATGCACAAAACAAGAGGAATGTCCAGTTGTCAGTTTCAACCTGGTAACTTGTAACCAACCACTTACCTTATGTAATTATGAAAAACTTAGAAAAATTATTTACACAGTGAAATATGGCCTGTCTTGAAGATTTAAAATAGCTGGAAGAATGGGAGAAACTTGGTATATACTCTTCTCATATCTGCAAAATGATACCAACAGAAGAATGGGGAGGAAAAAAATATATACCGTATATTAGAAAATCTTGGAGCAGTATGTGAACACCTTGCTACCTGCCAGTCACTGTGAACTTTTATATTATTAATAGGGATGTTGTTTTATTGTTGTTGTTGTTGTTAAGTGTTGTCGAGTATGTTCTGACTCATTCTAACCTTGTATAGGGTTTCCAAAGAGCAGCAAGTGGGTTTGAACCACTGGCTTTGTTGTTAGCAGTCCAGTGCCTATTCTACAGTGCCGCACCAGGACTCCATTTATAAGGATTGTTGTTGTTGTTAAGTGCCATCATGTTATATAGGAGGGATGGGGAACGTCTGGCCCCTGGGCCATATTAGGCAAGCGAAATCATTTGGTCTGGCCCTGCCAAGGCAACCACAGCTCTAGCCCCATCACATTGTTGTTGCTAAGTGCTGTCAAGTTGGTTCCGACTCAGCGACCCTGTATAGGGCTTCCGAGGAGCAGCTGGTGAGTTCGAATTGCCAACCTTGAAGTTCAAACTAACCTTGCGGTCCAGTTCATTATCCTGCAGTTTCTCACCAGAGCTCACATTTGCTGTTGTTGTTATTAAGTGTTGTCAAGTCACTTCTGACCCACAGTGACCCTGTATTGGGTTTCCGAGAAGTGGCTGGCCAGCTTGAACCACTGACCTTTCGGTTCATACTGACTTTGTAGTCCAGTACATTAACCCGAAGGGCCACACCAGGACTACTTGTTGGTACTTCTGGTGTGGCTCTGGACTTAGAACCACAGGGTCAGTGGTTTGGTGTTTCAAATCCACCAGGTACTCCTACTCTGGGTCACTGCGAGTCCAAACCGACTGGATGGCACTTAACAGCAACAACTATATATTGAATTCTTTTCGTGTTATAGACATTAAAAAGATGCTTTGTCTACTGTATCTCTTGTCCTTTAGAAAGCATGACAATGCTTCACTATTAGGCAGTAGTGGTATGGCTCTGAAGGATAAGCACTGGACTGCTAACTGCAAATCCACCAGCTGGTTCTTGGAAATCATATACAGTATTACAATGAGTCAAAACATCCCTGACGACACCTAACAACAACAATAAAAATGACATCCATATCAATAAATATGAAAGTTCTCAATGCCTGGTGGGTAGTCAGGTGTTCACCCACTGCTCTAATAATTTCTGATGAAAGTGTATATTTTTCCTCCCCATTCTTCTGTCAGTATCATTTTGTAGGTAATATGGAACATTTGTATCCCATTATGCTAACAGGGCTCCTTAACCACAATGTTAGTGTTGCTACTATATATTATATCACATATAATCTTCTATATTATATAGTAGTTTGAAAAAGCACAGTTGCTATTGAGTCAACTCCAACTCATCAAGACTCCATATGCGTCAGAATAGAACTGTGCTCTCTAAAGTTTTCAATGTCTGATTTTTCCTAAGTAGATTGCCAAGCTTTTTTTTCAAAGCACCTCTGGGCAGACTTGAACCTTCAGCCTTTTGGTTAGTAGCCAAACTTGTTAACCTTTTGTACTGAGATTGTTATAAGAATTCAACAAGATAATCTGTGAACTGCAATCTGAACATTCACTGGCCAGCATGTAGCAAATACCCAAAAATGTTAGCTCTTTTTATTAAACAACTTAAGAAATGAATTGCCTGTGTATTTGCAAAGATATTTAATGTAATTTTTTAAAAATGACCTTTTATGGTAAGAAAAAGCATATCCAAAGCTGCCCTTAGATTAGAGTGTGTATAAATATTAATATATACTACCTGTAAATATAAAGAAAAGTATATGTGTGTGTGTCAAATTCCATAAATGCATATATGTGTTATGAAAACAGTGCTGAACTCAGTCTAAATATTGAAAGTAGTGTGAGGCACAACATAATTTTATCTTGGGCAGAAAAATGTTGAGGTTTGCAAGCTACAAGAAAATTTTGAAACATGATTCCTTCTCTGGCAACACTTTAGACCTGATGCTGAAACCTCATTGTATTATATAGAATGTGTGATCTTAGATTTTTAAAACTAGAATAAATTGCAGTAATTGAAAAAAAAAGTGTTTATTAACACGTCCTTTTTAACTTTGTTTTAAAGCATAAAAGTATATTCCAGTGAACTTTGTAGATTTGAGTGCAGGTGTTTCTAAGTATAAAAGAATATAATGAATAGACTAAATAGACACTTCTCATTAGATTTTTCCATTCCTTACGTCACTAGAATTCTATAGGCAGTGTGTCTAAATTTCTGAAAGAGAAATAGTTTCTTACCAAATAAGTGCTTTGTTAGCATTCCTAAAATAATAAGTTAAATTTGACTTTAAGAGTGCTGGCAGTTTATCATAATCCATTATGATTGAAGAAAACAAGAAGAAGATAAATGGACTTCTAATGATTTAGTTAATTCCAAATCTCTCACCTTGACAATTAGAAAAAATAATTCAGATAGCATTAGGTTAAAACTTGATTTATTCCAGCCAGAGGAAAAGTATCTATTAAATATGCAATTAAGGTTCATAAGATAAAATATTCCTAAAGGAATGAGTGGTACTTTGTATTCCTCCTAATTCAGGGCCTAACTGTGTGTGTTGAGCCTGGCATGAGCTTTAGTATATTTAAAAAAAAAAAAGGTGCTACCAAGATACCAATAGATGTCAGTGTTTGTTGCTTTAGAAAAAGTGAGGTGTTAGAAAAAAGGAAACAGGCAGCGTCATGTATTTTCAGTTGGAATAAGCATAAAGCTGGCTCCTTTAAAAAGTTTGAGAATTCATAATATATACTCTCTAATCTTGTTTATATTTACATTTTGTTAATGAAAATACCACATTTTACCATTTTCCTGTTATAAATATTAAAAGATGCCTCTATAAAGAATTCAGAATGTGGATCTAAGGTGTGTGAATCGGTGTTTTGTTTGTTTTAATGTAACAAATTATTTGAGACAGTCATACCAGGGGTTTCTTTTGCATTTTTAAACTATATAAAGTTGAAACTATTAATCAGCCATGTTCGTTATGTCATCTGATTATGGTTAGTGAATTGTTTTATTATTTTAGCCCAACTCAAAAGAGTGTGTGACATTCTACCCTTGGCCAGACTGCAGATGGTCAAAATTTCTTCTTGTTCTTTCCCCACGGTTCCCTTTTCTGTGACCTCCAGAGGGCGCTCTAAGAGCATCACACTGCTGTTCCCCAAAGACTGATACATTTTTCCTTTCAATTTTGAGAAATTTTGGGGCAAGAATTGGGTCCTGATACTACCAAAGTTAGCTGCTTCAACTGAAGTTTGTGTTGCAGTTAGACAAAAGAGCCAGAATTCCTTGTTAAATTCTTAATTATATTTTCTGAAGCATCATTCTGATAATGTACTTGTTAGCCCGCAAAAGGTTGTCTGTTAGATTAATTTAATAGTACCACTCTGAAAAGGAGCTCTGGTAGCGTAGTGGTTACGAATCAGGCTGCAAACCGCAAAGTCAGTAGTTCGAAACTACCAGCTGATCCACGGGAGAAAGATGAGGCTTTCTGCTCCTGTAAAGATTTATAGCCTCGGAAACCCTGTACAGGGTCCTATGAGTCGGAACCGACTCCATGGCACTTAACAACAACAACAACTCTAAAACCAAAGAACAAAGCACCTTATAAATTCCTTCTCACCACTGTTTAGGAGTCCCTGGGTGGTAGATATGGTTAAGTGCTTTGGTTAGCAGCTTGAATTCACTCAGAGGTGCCTTGAAAGACAGAAATGGTGATCTACTTCCAAAAGGCCACAGCCTTGAAAACCTTATGGAGCACAGTTTTACTTTGCATACTCACCATGAGTTGGAGTCAGCTAGATGGCCAATGGTTTGGGATTTGTTTGGCTTAGCCCACCTTTACCACGACTCCCTTCCAATAAGTACAAATTTCTGTATTTGAAAGCCACTCCCTTGTGGTATTTCTGTTCTAGAAGCTCTAGCTAATAAGAGCATCAATTCAGTGTTTGAACCCATGTGCACTTTACCTGAAAAGTGTTGTCGTGTTCACTTTACCTGCAAAATCACTTTGCAGGTAAAGTGAACAAGACAACACTTGAAAAAAAAAAATCACTGTGGCATTGGAGAATGATAAGGAGAGTATCAAATTTGAACCAAAGATCTTTACTAACAAGGTTACTTTCATTTCTTTAAGTCATGCTATTTCTTTAGCCTCTGGCTACAATGTTTTAAGAATCCTGCCATTGATTTAATACACATTTAAAAAACAGGTTTGAAGAACGATTTCTTTTATATCCTGGGCTATTATTTGTCCCTGTTATTATCCCTTAGCCCCTGTGATTTTCAGTTTTACTTGCTCATGATTTACTTCCCTCTACACTTGTCATCTTTATCACAAGATACTCCATTTTATGCCCCCTTCCCTGTGGAAAAGTGCAATATTGTTCACATTATTACTTGTCCCAGGAAAGGTATTATTGATGGGTCTAGCCTTTGACTGCTCTGCCAAGGGGTTCCAAACCTTTCATTTCACAGCTTCAATAGGCAGGCAGTTGTTGAGTGTTATTTTCAATAATCTGAGAGTCAGAGAATGCTTTATTAGGTTGAACCATATGAAATTGTCAGTTTTTAGGTCACAGTTGGGTATTGTCAATTTCATAGAATTCAAGGAGCCCTAGTAACACACTGGCTAAGCATTTAGCTGCTAACCGAAAGGTCAGTGGTTGAAACCCACCAACCACTCCACAGGAGAAAGATGTGACACTCTGCTCCTGTAAAGATTTGAAAGCTCTATGGGGACAATTCTCTGACCTGTGAGGTTACCGTGAGTTGGAACTGACAATGTTGGTTTTCCCCCACAAATGTTTGATACAACATTTAGACTTTCTTTACTAATTTGACTGTAGTTATGTTTTATATTTTAAGCAATATTGTAATGGTGACAAAATATTCTGATAAATTCTGTTAACTAAATGGGCTTAAAATACTATATATATATATATATATAAAAGAATTGGGGATAGAGAATATTTGAAGCAGTGACATTTTTTGCAATACTCCAATATCTTAGGTACAATCATGTGATAGCCATATAAGAAGAATTCCGGATAAAGTTGCAGTGCCAGGACAATTAGCCTTTTCCTTTGGAAAGAAAAGTAGTAAATTCTTCTACAAAATATTGCTTTTATTTTTCTTTGACCTGTTAACAAACTGTTATCACACATTGTATTAACCACCACATTTCTGTATAGTGATTATACATTTGTGAGTAGGAAAGATGAGAGATTGGCTAATAATCCTGGCTTTATAGTCCTGGTGTGGCACTCTAGGATAAGAACTGGACTGTTAACATCAAGGTTCAAACCCACCAGTTGCTTCATGTACTTCCAATACTGGGTTGCTATGAGTCGTAACCGATGCAATGGCACTTAACACCACAAACACGTAGGAAAAATATCTTTATTCAGCTTCATGATACCCATCAACCCACTTTTTATATTCTTATCTAAGTATGAGTTTTATTGTCAAGTGAAAATGAGCTGGCCAATATACTTTATGGTGGTGGTGGTTTTGTGTTATGGAGTCATTTCCAACTGATAGAGACCCTACCCTGTACAGGGTTTCTGAGGCTGCAAATCTTTCTCCTATAGAGAGTTGCCAGTAGATTCAAACGGCTGACCTGTGGTTAGGGCCCTGCTTGTAATCCACTATGCTACCAGAGCTCCTTATATTACTTTAGAAATATTGTTAAATTTTTAGATAATGCTACTATTATTAAGTGGGGCGATGCATGTTTTTGTCATTTATAACTCCTCTGATTATAATTTGAAGTCAATATTTTAGAACCTTAAATGGCACTGGTAAAGGTTATGATAGTCTCATCAGCTACCTTTTTGTTGTTGTTAGGTGCCATCAAGTTGGTACTGACTCCTAGCAACCTTATGCACAGCAGAATGAAACACTGCCTGATCCTGGGCCAACCTCACTACTGTTGCCATGCTTGAGTCCATCAATGCTGCCACTTGGCCAATCCATCTCGCTGGGGGTCTTCCTCTTTTTCTCTGACCCTCCACCTTACCAAACATGGTATTCTTCTCCAGTGACTGGTCCCTCCTGACAATGTGTCTGAAGTATGAGAGATGAAGTTTGGCCATCTTGGCCTCCAAGGAGCACTCTGGCTGCACTTCTTCCTAAATAGATCTATTGGTTCTTTTGGCAGCCCATGGCACTTTCAATATTCTCCTCCAACACCATAACTCAAAGGCATCAATTCTTCTATGGTCTTCCTTATTCACTGTCCAGCTTTCACATGCATATCAGGTCATTGAGAATACCATGGTATTTTAGTAAATCTAAAACCAAACCTTAAATGGAAGAGCCTAATTTTCAGTTTGGATTGATTTTTTTTTTTTTTTTTAAGAATAATTAGATTTTCTACATATGGTGAAATCATATTTTGAATACAAAAGATATGTATTTAGTATTCAAAATGTTACTGTTAAATACTAAATGTAGGACTCCAAATCTGAATTCTAAATAAGGACTCCAAAATTCAAAGTTGAAATATGCACATTTTATTATTTAAAAATATACATTTAAGCTCTACATAAAAGAATCTGAGTATTGATAATGCATAGGAAAAAATTCTTTATTAAAGCCCTAAGATTTTAAAACTAAGTTGTTGTTTTTTGTTTTTTTTCTTAACTATAAAGGCATTCTGGGAGTGGAGTGTTTATAAGTCAGGATGCTAATCTCAAGGTCAGCCGTTTGAATCTACTAGCTACTCTCCAGGAGAAAGATGAAGCTTTCTGCTTCACCTTCAGCAGTTCAAAACCACTAGTCATATCATGGGAGAAAGATGAGACTTTCTGCAACCATAAAGATTTACAGTCTAGGAAACTACGATGAGTCCAAACCGACTTCACAGCATACCACCACCACTACCACCATACAGAGTATTATTTAAGAGTTTAAATTTATTACAGTAATAGAAACCCATACTTAATATGAGCTGATAGGATTGTATACCTTGATAACAAGAAAAAATCAAAGTTAAAAAAAAAAAAGTCAACAGATATTTAAAAGCAGATTAATGTTCATGATAAAAGAACTGTCTTTTGTGTATATATACACACACACACATATATACATATATTTCTTTAGTATTTTAAAATGTGTTATTTTGTGAATTGAATGGTCTTTCTAAAGTCTGCTTAAGTCTGTGAAGACTTAGAAAGATTTCTGCTTGTTACTGGTGATGTTTCAGTTTTTTATTAGATTTAAATGTTAATACAGCCTAAGAATTTTTGAGCATGTTCTCATCTAATGGTATGTCCTTACTATGTGTGAGGGATGGCTTCAAAAACTTTGTGAAAAAATTGCATTAAGAGAGAAAAAAAGAAAAAGAGAATGGAATTTTTTTCACATTTTTTTTGAAGTCCTCTTGTGTGTCTGCATCCATGTTGTTTAACTTTTAAACCCCTAGAAGTTAATTTTACATACAGGGTCTTGTAAACCGAGGCTCATTGTAATTATCTGCAAAACCAGTGTTTGTTCATTTCAAATACCTTTTTAGACAGCATAAGAGATGATTATACACATGGATCTCACCAGATGGAATACATAGAAATCAAATTGACTACATCTGCAGAAAGAGATGATGGAAAAGCTCCATGTCATCAGTGAAAACAAGGCCAGGGCAGATTGTGGAACAGACCATCAATTGCTCATATGCAAATTCAGACTGAAGCTGAAGAAAATGAAAACAAGTCCATGAGAACCAAAATATGACCTTGAATATATCACATCTGAATTTAGAGATCATTTGAAGAACAGGTTTGATACAGTAAACACTAAAGACCGAATACCAGAAGAGTTGTGGGATGACATCAAGAACATCACACAGGAATAAAGTAAAAAGTCATTAAGAAGACAAGAAAGAATGAAAAGACAAAAATGGATGTCAGAAGAGACACTGAAACTTGCTCTCCAGCGTAGAGATGATAAAGCAAATGGAAGAAATAGGGAGGTACAAGAGCTGAACAGAAAATTTCAAAGGTCAGCTCGAGAAGAGAAAGTCAAATATTATAATGAAATCTGCAAAGATATGGAGTCAGAAAACCAAAAGGGAAAACACGCTCAGCATTTCTCAAGCTCGGGAAAACTGAAGGAAAAAATGCAAGTCTCAACTTTCGTTATTGAAGGACTCTCTGGGCAAATGATTGAATGATGCAGAAAGCATCAAGAGAAGATGGAAGGAAAACACAAGAGTCACTGTACCAAAAGGAAATGGTTAATGTTCAACCATTTCAAGAGGTAGCATGTGATCAAGAGCCAATGATACTGAAGGAAGAAGTCCAAGGAATTGGCAAAGAACAAGGCACCAGGAATTGATGATTGAAATCTTTCAAGAAAGTGAGGTGGCACTGGAGGCACTCACTCATCTCTGCCAAGAAATTTGTAAGACAACTATCTGGCCAACTAATTGGAAGAGATCCATATTTGTGCCCATTCCAAAGAGAGGTGACCCAATGGAATGCGGAAATCATTGGATAATGTGATTCATATCCCATGTGAGTAAAGTTTTACTAAAGGTAATACAGGAATAGCTGCAAGCATGCATTGACAGAGAACTTCGAGAGATTCAAGCCGGATTCAGAAGAGGATGTGGAACGAGGGATATCATTGCTGATGTCCAATGGATCTTGGCTGAAAGCAGAGAATACAGAAAGATGTTTACCTGTGCTTTATTGACTATGCAAAGGCTTTCGATTGTGTGGATCATGACAAGCTATGGACAACATTGCGAAGTATGAGTATTCCTGAACACTTAATTGTGCTCGTGAGAAAGCTGTACATGGACCAAGAGGCACTTATTCAAATAGAACATGGGAACACTGAAAGGTTTAAAATTAAGAAAGGTGTGTGACAAGGTTGCATTCTTTCACCATACTTATTTAACTTGTATGCTGAGCAAATAATCCAAGAAGCTGGAATCTATGAAGAAAAACATGGCATCATTAACAACCTGCAATATGCAGATGATACAATCTTGCTTGCTGACCACTGGACCAATAAACAACATTCTCATCAACAGAGAAAAGATTGAAGTTGTCAAGGACTTCGTTCTTCTTGGATCAGCTATCAACACTCATGGAAGCAGCAGTCAAGAAATCAGAGGATATATTGCATTCGGCAAATCTGCTGCACAAGACCTTTTTAAAGTGTTGAAGAGCAAAGATATCAGTTTGAGGACTAAGGTGTGCCTGACCCAAGCCATGGTATTTTCAATAACCTCATATGCAGGCGAAAGCTGGACAGTGAATAAGGAAAACTATAGAAGAATTGATGCTTTTGAGTTATGGTGTTGGAGGAGAATATTGAAAGTGTCATGAGCTGCCAAAAGAACAAACAGATCTGTGTTGGAAGAAGTACAGCCATAGTGTTCCTTGGAGGCAAGGATGGCCAAACTTCGTCCCTCATACTTTGGACATATTGACAGGAGGGAACAGTTGCTGGAGAAGGATATCATGTTTGGTAATGTTGTCTCTGACAATGGCTATACTCCGCCACCGGCACAGAGAGATTAAACCTGATTAGGGTGATGGGAAATTAGAAAAAAAGGAAGACATAAGACACAAAATGAAATAAGTAAAGTTGACACCAGGTGGGACACAGCACTCTGATGGAGATACTGTGACACAGACCTAGATTAAGCATGTTTATTATATACACACATATTATATACAATTATATATCAAAGAAGGGGGTTAGGGTCAGGGGAAAGGGTACAAAAACATCTGGTGTTCTAGATGCATGCAGTAAGCGGGACTTTATCAGAAAAATGTAATTGCTAAGGAAACAGAGATAGGGCAGCTAGATGGTTTTAAGCTGAAGGCCATGACTGTGTACAAGGAAAGACTTTGCAAATTCCTTGCTCCCTGAGGCAGGCTTTGCAAGTTCCTCAGGGGCAGCCTGACCTAGGAGCACCCCGATTTTCTAGACCACAGCTGTTTTAGTTGCAGTCCTTCAGTTAAACTGCCCCCAAGTCTGAGACCTTTGGTTTAGTTGCTCCCAACAGGTAAGGTGGAGGGTCAGAGAGAAAGAGGAAGACCCCTAGTGAGAAGGATTGGCAATATGGCTGCATCAGTGGGCTCAAGAGTGACAACAATTGTGAGGTTGACCCAGGACTGGGAAGTGCTGCTTTCTATTGTGCATAGAGTTGCTATGAGTCGGTACGGACGCGATGGCACCTAACAACAACAACAACATATATATATGGGCTCCTGATGTGGCACTGTGAATTAATGCATCAGGCTGCAAAGCCATTTGAACTGCATGCAAGGTCGGCGTTCAAGCTCACCAGCTAATCCTTGGAAACCCTGTACAGGGTCGCTATGGGTCAAAACTGACTCAACTGTACTTAACAACAACTATATATAAAAACATGATTTGACATCTATTTTGTATCTTTGGATTGTTGGCAAGAGTTGGGTACCAAATGTACAAGGAGGCTTTGAAAAGTTTGTGGAAAAATGGAATTAAAAGATAATGAAACTTTTCCATGAACATTTTGAAGGCCCCTTGTATAATACATTCATCAAAAGATAAAGTGGGCATTGTTAACATGAGATTTGGCTTGAGCATTTGACTTATGTTTAAACTCATGTTTAGAGAATGGAACAGCACTAGCAGTGGTGTTTTAACTAATTGGTAAAACAATGTACTATGTACACTGATATTTTCCTGTCTGTCTGTCTGTCTTTAAGTCTTTAAAAAGTAAGTGCCGATTATCTCTTTAGATGTAACTTTCTCATTTTTTATCTCCTTTGCTTTGAGATAATGTGTCATTACTTTGTACTCTATATAGTACCTATACATATCTATATATCTTGTATATAGACGCTTACAGAATAGATAAATAATAATCAGTTTTCTCTATACAATTAATCACTTTTATTTCCTGAGGTGCAAGGATAGATATCTATAGTTTATGCATTGATTTGATGTGACATATACTGTGTGGTGGGGTAAGGTTGTAAGGTAATTAATAACTTGAGAAAATTTTGCATTTGTATAAGAAATGGACATTTTTTCTGTATATACGAGTATATATTAAACTTGAGTTCATATTTTTTAGTATTTTGTCTCTTCTCTGTCATCAACAGAATGAAATATAAATGCTGTGTCAGCACTGTGGGTTAATGCGCTGGACTGCATAGTCAGTTTGAACCTCAAGGTCGGCAGTTCAAGCTCATCAGCTGCTCCTAGGAAACCTATACAGGGTTACTATGGGTTGGAATTGACTCGGCGGCACTTAACAACAACAACAACAGTTGGTGTTAAGCACCAAATTTCATGATTTAAAATTACATTATTCCCTTTACATTTCATTGTTCAAGATTTGAAATATTCCATTTACATACTTAAGTTTGTTTTTTAACTAAATTTTAAAAAGGATCCTATCTTGAAACTTATGCTATGGTACATGTTTACAAATAGTTATTATAATAGCAGTAATATTGAATATTGCTATTTATTTCTGGGAAAATACTGAAGGCTGGTATACTGTTTCCCAAAGGATTATATTAGATACAGAAAATAGGTTTTGATTATAATTTGTTTTAGTGAGGTCACCTTGCCGTAGACTTGGATTCTCCCTTGGGGGAGCTGCTCATGCATTATCCATTTTGGGGAAGAGTTTTATACTTAACAGGAATTATGGAAATGAGTTGATGGTTTTGTCAAGAGAAAACCAGTTGTTTGAATACAGAGTTGAATGGAAAATGAAATACATGATTTTCCATATATTAAATGGAGTAGAAATGTAGGACTTCTGTCTTGAGGGAATTTGTTCCCCTTCTTGTTGATTATATTGTATTTTCTCAATTGTCCTTAACCTGACAGAATGAGAAATGTTGATAGTAATAAGTATTTAGTATATTATGATATTTGGAAAGCAGCAGTAGAATTTTAAATGTTGTGTACAAATTTACATCCCATCAGAAAAGACCAAAATCCACTTTAGAAAGGCAGAAGAAACGAGTCATTATTTTTCACCAGGAATTAACTGAAAGCTAAGGTAGAATCACTGTTAGTTGGAATCAACTCAAAAGTAGTGGGTTTGGTTGGTTATAGGGGGAAATGTATTCCCTTAGACTTCTGCAGATTTGTTGTTCTTTCAGTTTGAATCAACTCAAGACTTCTTTACAAAGGAGCCTCTGAATTGGACCATGGTTTGGAGTAATTGTCATCAGTTATAATTTGTTATTGAAGATAGAATAATCCATTAAACATTAGATTTTCACAGAACTTGAAAATCTCAGTCAAAGCCTCATATTTGAATTTGGTCAATATGTCATCTAAAACCAAACTAAACTGAGTGCCACTGAGTTGATGATGACTTACAGTGGCCCTATCGGATTGAGGAGAGTGCTCCATAGGGTCTCTAAGGCTGTCATCTTTAGTACAGAAGCAGACGGCCACAGTTTTGTCCCATGAGGTGTCTGATGTGTTTGAATCATTGACCATTCATAGTGGCCATTCAAAGTGGTTCATTGTTCCCTTTACTCTCCACTGAAGGTCAGCATATTTCATTCTACCTCCCAAACTAGTAATGAAAAGGCAAGATGCAACTATCGTGTTGAGTTACCCTGAGCATGCTGATATGGGAGCGAAACTCCTTATAGCCAAAGGGGGGTTCTGAGTAGCACAAAAGGTTTGCACTCTTCTAATGTGTCAGACTGCAAAGCCATTTGAACTGCAAGGTTGGTGGTTCAAGCACACCAGCTGCTCCTTGGAAACCCTATAAAGGGTCTCTATGGGTCAGAATTGACTTGACGGCACTTAACAACAACAAGTGTCTACTGGCCTAAAGTTTGGCAGTTCACACCCACATGAAGTACTGTGGAAGTATGGCCTGATGACTCGTACATACTTCTGGAAATGTCAGTTTAAGACAACTTCCAAGCACCTACAACTTCTGACATCTTAGGAGTCTATGAGAGGTAGTGGCTCTATTTGTCATGGTAAATATGATTTCATTAAGTTAAAACTGTCCTTGATGCAGATGCTCCTAATGGGATTGTTTCTGTGAAACTCATCAACAGGTAGATGGCACAGCTCCTGGATAATGTTCTTGAGCAAGATAAGTTACAGCTGTATCAAGAGAACAAATGGTACATCCCCAAATAGCCTTATTATTCTTATGTCACTACACCTGTAGAAATAACTATTTGGAAGAGTCATGGTGTTTTATTAGCATTAGTATGTCAACTCAAAATAAAGTCCCTACCCGGAACATATAAGAATTTAGTTTTTGATTATGAATGTAACAGTTTGTTGTTGAAAACTCCCTTAACAACCCAAGTGAATAATGGACATCCTTAGAATTGTCATGATTCCTGGCTTATCTGTACCTAAAGCTGCTTCTTTAAGTAATGACTGACAGTAAAATGGAGCCTCTGAGGGGTGCAAATGATTGCCACACTCAGCTACTGACCAAAAGGTTACAGTTTCAAGTCAACCCAGAGGTGCCTAGGAAAGAAAGCCTGGTGATCTACTTCTGAAAACTCAGCCTCTGAAAAGCTGATGCCGCCTGGTTCTACTCTGGTGCACATGGATCACCATATGTCGGAATTGTCATCAGGGGAACTCTTTTTTTAAAAAATGGTTTCATGGAAAAACTTATGCTATTTCTTGTCACTCTAGGAAGAAATGGAAAGTGATTACAGATTGATACACATCCTCAAGGCACTAAGGTCTAAATTTATACACTGCCTGAATATGTGGTTGTATGCTTTTTATGAGCAGAGATTTTCTGCTTGATTAGGTGAAAATATTAATTATACTTAAAACTGACTAGAACTCATTTCCAAGCAGTCAGATAGGTTTACTTTTGTGATTTTTTTTTTTCATTGTAGTATTATTTCAGGAGCTGATATAACTACTGGGTACTTAAGCTGTAAATGCATCAGCAATTAAGTGCAAGTATATAGGTAACTTTCTACTATACTGCTACTTTATTTTTATAACACAAAAATACATATTTTGAACATTCTATTTGTCTGAGTCCCTCTTTTCAATTTTTGTTTCTAGGAAAGAGGTAAAGACAATCTCAATTAATTTTGAAAATTTTATTTTGCCACTAATATATTTTAATTTTTAGAAAAAAGTCCTTGTCCTCCACCTGGAGAATGTCTAATTGAATAGTCATATATACACATTTTAGCATTTCATGGTCCTTCCCTGTAAACTCCACAAGATATGTCTCTGTTGTTCATTGTCATATAACCAGGACCAACACAGTGCTGGGAACATACACTGGTTTCCATCACATCAATTCTGACCTACGCAACCTTATGTGTGTCAGAATAGAACTGTGCTCCATATGGTGTTTCTTTGCATATTTGTCTGTCTGTCTGCATTACACTTGCAGACAGTCTGTGGGTCAAACTTTCAGGAAGCCCTAAGAGTGCTTGAAATGAGACACATATACTCGCTGGTATCAACCATTCTACAGGTGCTAGCTTATCTGTGATTGAGCCAGATACATGAGACACTGCAACAGTATTAGCAAAGTGAGCCATTATTATAAATTACAGTGAGCAAATGGTAAATAATAACAACAGATTCCCAAAGGGGAAACACTTAACCGTTCTCCAAATTACCCATGCCCATTCTAATGTCACCATGGTTTAGGTCAGGTGCCATGTTCATGTCACTGCTGCCTCTGGCTACCATTACACTACTGAAACTTCTGTTCTTCTGCTGGACCTAAATGACCCTTGTCTGACCTGTGGAAAGACCACTACACAGAATCTCCTGAGCCTCTGTTTCTCAGCCTTGCTGATGTCTCCTGCCCTGCTACCTGGACCTGTGTGACTCTCTTGCTGTTGTATAACCTATGTCATGCTGCCCTGTGAAGGAGGGGGACGGAGTGGGACATTGTGCAGCCTCTACATGGGATGCATTCAGGTCTTTGTCCTGCGTGAACAAGTGTTATGGCTCTTTTAGCTCCTCCACAAGCCTCTGGCCCGAAGGCACTCAGCTCTGACTCCATGAGCTAGCAAGTCTGCTGCTGCTGTCTCTCTGTCTCATGCCATCTTCAGTGTTATCTCTTTTCTGGGTCTAGGAGGTTCCCAGTACAGGGACCCCAAGATGTGCTGCACTGCAGACTCTTCTTGATAGCAGTGAGATCCCTGAATCTCTGTGGGATTGGCCCTTACATAAGCCTACTCTTTGTCAATTTCAAGGCATAGTCCTCCCAACAGGATGGTGAATTGACCAATCCCCTCCATAGACCATAAGTCACTCAATTTGCATAGTCCCTGCCAGTCATTTTGTGAGATTTTTAAGACCTTAGCTAGAAAGATAATTTTCAATGTTTGACTTTTTGGGGAAGTAGATTACCAGGCTTTCTGAGGCACTTCTATGTGGGTTTGAATCTTAAATCTCTTAATTAGCAGCTGAGTGTATAATGTTTTTACCACCTAGAGACATAGTAGCTCTTAACATTTATTTCAAGGACTGAATGAGTGACTATTGTTAATTTGTTAAAAGCATAAAGTGAGAATTTATGGGTAACAGTAGTTACTATGTTACTGTCAGTTAAGAATGTGTGAGTGCAAATCACCAGTATCAGTGATACCTAGAATTCTCCCTAAATTGATAGTCTTATTATTTCCCTGGTTTAAATTTGCACAATTTATCTTGAAGCTCATTGTTGTTGTTGTTGTTATTAGCCATGGAGTCAGTTCTGACTCATAGCGACCCTGTACAGGGTTTCTGAGGCTGTAAATCTTTATGGAAGCAGAATGCTCCATTGGGCTCCATTATTCATTATTCACTAATGAATCAGAAGTAGAGGTTTTATCAATTCATAATTGTTGATCATTATGAATTATTTTTGTTTTATTCTTAATACAATAATGCAGTTAATAAATGAATTAAACTGATGGATTTTAAGGAGTTAATATTTGTAAATTACTAGGTTATTGCTTGGAAGAATTTGCTATATAAGTATGTTGTTGTTGTTGTTGTTGTTAAGTGATATCAAGTCGTTTTCAACACATAGCGGCCCTGTATAGAGTTTCCCAGGAGCAGCTGGTGGATTTGAACTGATGCCCTTGTGGTTTGTAGTCTAGTGCTGACCCTACAGTGCCACACCAGAAGTCCTACATAAGTATACAGTGGTGGTGGTGGTTATGTGTCGTGGAGTTGGTTCTGACTGATAGCGACCCTGTACAGGGTTTCTGAGGCTGTAAATCTTTAGGGAAGCAGAAAGCCTCATCTTTCTCCCATGGAACAACTGGTAGTTTTGAAACACTGACCTTGAAGTTAGCAGCCCGACTTATAGCCACTACATCACCAGAGGTCCATATATGTATACAACTACTGTAATGATGAGGATGATCTTAAACAATACTAGCATTACTTACAAAGTAAAGTCATGCATGTGACTACATTAATACTGAGGAAAATCATAGAATTGAGAGTTGAAAAGGTTATCTTAGTGATCGTGTACTCTTGAAATGAGAAAAACAACAAAGTCACAGAGCATGGGTTGTATCACTAACCCTAAACCTCCAGGTTTTAGAGTAGGATTTTAAATTATTATAATGCTACATGTCCATATCCCACATTGGTACTGCATATGAACTCAACTTCCTTTTTATATGTTTTGGGTGTTATTTTTCCCTCAGTGGCACACATGGTTTGCATTGCACTGCTAACCCAAAGGTGGGTTGTTTGAACCCACCCAACAGTCCTGTGGAGAAAACGGCAAGGTAATATCCTTCTATTAAGATTATAGCCAAGAAAGCGTACCTTATAAGGTAGTTCTAGGAGTTCTACTCGGTAACTCATGGGGTTTCTATGAGTGACAGTTGACACGAAGGCAGAAGGTTTGGTTTAGGTAAGAGTGATGCATTTTGGTGCCACTCTATGACAGCTTGGGAAACTTCATCAATGATACGATTTTTATTTACTTTAAGAGGTTGTAGTAAATTTAAATCAGCCAACCTTTGTATTACTCATCCTATGCTGTAGTGCCATCATATCTAAGTAGATTCAGTAAATGTTAACTGACAAGGTGACCAGTAAAGTAAGTAGTCCTAATGTTGCAACATGGAAGAGAAGGGTTGTGTGTGTCTGTGTGTGTGTGTGTGTGTGTGTGAGAGAGAGAATTCATGTATGATACAGCAGTGAGAGATGTCAGTGTTCTGAAGCTTTGCTAGCACCAAAACCTAAATGGGATTCTCTTTATAGACATGATAGATACACAAAACAGAAATGTGCACACATGTGCTAGACAGCTGTTCTGAGACCACCAAATGACCCACTCACCACTGTAAGCCACCCACTAGCCTTTGATTGTTGTGACATGTCATCACTAACAATCTGAATTATCTTTGACCCAAAGACACTGAGGTCAAAGGTCTCCTAGCCTATTATTAAATTTCAAGGGCGCTAGGTCAATTTCCATTAAGGGATTTATCTATATTTGTTTATTTAGTGGATTTTTTGAGGACTAGGAGGAATGACAAAGGCACTTATTTTTTTCCCCCTTATAGGATAGCTGTATAGTCTAGGCTTTGACTAGCATCCTAAAAGAAAGGAAGTCTCAAGATGCAACGCATTTTTGGTTTTGTTTGGACCTACATGAATGTTCTAAAGGTTACTGGGAACAGTCATAAAATTTGAGTTTCACAGATGGATGACAGTATAGGTCGTAGCATTTTCCTGGAGGAAAATGCAGATCCTTTGAGGGGTGGTAGAAACTCATAAAGTTTGCTGATTCATATTTAACTGGCCCATTTAACAAGGGACTTAAATAATAGCTAGAAAGGGACTGATGAGTTCATTTGGAGCCCATTCAGGGAGCTGGGAGGACAGACAACTTCTGATTTGCAGCCAGTCACAGATTAAAAGGCTCTTTGGGGTTCTAATCTGGAATGCTGAGGGTTTGGAGACTTCAGGCCCATTGCAGGGAGGGCAGGAGGGAGAAAACTAGGCTTCAGTTACTTATATTCACAAATGTATGTATATTGTATATGTATGTATAGGTGTATGTTGTTGTTTGTTGTTGATGAGTTGAATCTACCTCATAGTTACCCAGTGTGTGTACAGTACAACTACTCCAGAGGATTTTCAAGGGTGTGACCTTTCAGAAACAAATCTGGTCTGTCTTCAAAGCTGCCTTTGTATGGGTTTGAACTATCAAATTTTCAGCTAGTACATAGTTAAGTGCTTAACAGTTTTTGCTACCCATGGACTCAGTATGAATGTATATATACAAGTTGCCATCAAGCTGATTCACACCCATGGGGACATCATGTGTACCAGAGTAGAACTAAGTTCCATAGAGAATTTCAGTGATGACATTTTTTGAAGGTAAATCATCAGGCCTTCCTTCTAAGGCATCTCTGAATGGACTTGAATCCCAACCCTTTGGTTAACATATTAATGTTTTGTACTACTGATATATAGTGTATGTAATTGTGCTCATGACGAATCTGTACATGAGTCAAGAGGCAGTTGTTCAAACAGAGCATGGGAACACTGAATGGTGTAAAATTAAGAAAGGTGTGCGGCAAGGTTGCGTTCTTTCACCACACTTATTTAACTTGTATGCTGAGCAAATAATCCAAGAAGCTGGGTTATTTAAAGAAAAATGGGGCATCAGGATTGGAGGAAGACTCATTAAAAACTTGCAATATGCAGATGATATGACCTTGCTTGCTGAAAGTGAAGGAAACTTAAAATATTTAGTGATGAAGATCAAAGAGCACAGCCTTTGGTATGGATTGCATCTCAATGTCAAGAAAACAAAATCCTCACCACTGGACCAATAAACAACATTCTTATCAATGGAGAAAAGATTGAAGTTGTCAAGGACTTCATTCTTCTTGGATCTGCTATCAACGCTCATGGAAGCAGCAGTCAAGAAATCAAACAACATATTGCATTAGGCAAATCTGCTGCACAAGACCTTTTTAAAGTATTGACGAGCAAAGATAACAGCTTGAGGACTAAGGTGCGCCTGACCCAAGTCATGGTATTTTCAGTAACCTCATATATATGTTAAAGCGGGGCAGCGAATAAGGAAGATAGTAGAAGAATCAGTGCTTTTGAGTTATGTTGTTGGAGGAGAATATTGAAAGTGCCATGAGTTGTCAAAAGAACAAACAGATCTGTGTTGGAAAAAGTACAGCCAGAGTACACCTTGGTGGCCCAGTTGGCCAAACTTTGTCTCTCATACATTGGACATATTGTCAGGAG
>NW_006408553.1:23379018-23389955 GCF_000296735.1 Chrysochloris asiatica | reverse complement strand
AATCGGGCTGCGAACCGCAAGGTCAGCAGTTTGAAACTACCAGCTGTTCTGTTCTGCAGGAGAAAGATGAGGCTTTCTGCTCCCGTAAAGATTTCCAGCCTTGGAAACCCTGTACAGGGTCACTATGAGTCAGAACCGACTCCACGGCACATAACAACAACATAAAAAGTCTATAATAAGTAATCCTCTTTTGTGAGGAAGAGGAAACAAGGGCTTCCGTGTAGGAACAGGGAGTGCTGATGTAAAAAGAGTTCCAGGTGGCAGTAAAGAGACTGAAGCACTAAGCTTATGTGAGTTGGACCAGTTCTTAAAGTGCTGGGCATGTCTTTGTCCAATAATTAAGACATTTGATTAGATGAACTGTAAACATTATGGATGTAAAAGAAAGCTATGATTCTTAAGACTACATTTTATTAGGTTTGCCATCTCTGCAAACTTGTCTTGCAAAATTTTGGCTATTGCATTCAGATACATTTTCACTCAGAAATCTTAGTAGTGAATATGGTTTCAGAAATCCTAAGGTATTTGAAAAATAATCATCATGTATGGTCTAGTCAAATAACAAATTGACTTTGTATTAGAATGACTAGTCTTTTATAAAGTGATTTTTTTTTGTGGGTACAATAATAATGTTATTTTAGCAAACAACTAGAGCATTTGTTTAGGTATGTAGACTGTTAGTGAAAATCTGAAACATGACAAGAAATATATTTATGAATCACTAAAACAAAAGACCTCTATATATAATTCTTAATAGAAAGTGAATACTACCTATGCATTGTGATTTCTTAGGGTCCCTAACTTAATGATTCCTAAAAAGTATATGAAACATTTAGAGTTACAGGATTTAACTTCTACTGAAGATCAGAAGTTTGTGAGCAGTGAAAAATGCAGACTACACAGACACTTTGAAAAATTCTTAAGACAGTTGATTTTTTAAAATTGTGTAATTTTTCTATAGTGCGTTAGGCTCTTCAGATTCCATTTTTCATTTTGTTTTTCTTCTCTGTCCTCTGCTTTCAATGTAAGCTATTTTTTGTTTTATTTTTTGATAGCTCTTTTTACTTTCTATCAATGATCTCCTTCACTAAGGTTCCCAAGTAGTTTTTTCCCTGTAGAATTCATCAAGCTATATCTGAAAGGATGTCTCTTGAACTTTCTACATTTATTTATTCTCTTCTTGATAAGAACCTATTCTTTTATTTGAAAAAGTTACAAAGTGTTTTAATTGTATTGATATTTGGCTGTGATTATTACTGTGAATGTGTCCCGAGAGTTTAATATCAAAATCACTGAGACTGAAACAGCATTGTGATTCCTGGCATTATTGCAAGATATTGATAAGTTGTTGTTGTTGTTGTTGTTAGATACCATGTAGCCAGTTCCAATTTATAGGGACCCTGTGCACAGCAGAACAAAACACTGCTCAATCCTGCGCCATCCTTACAACTGTTACATTTAAGCCCATTGATGATGCTGCTGTATCAGTCCATCTTCTTGGGCTCTTCCTCTTTTTCTCTGACTTTCTAACTTTACCAAGCATGATGTGCTTCCCCAGGGACTGGCCTCTCCTAATAACATGCCCAAAGTATGAGAGACAAAGTCTCCCCATCCTATCTTCTAATGAACATTCTGGCTATACTTCCAACATAGATTTGTTTGTTCTTCTGGCCGTCCATGGTACTTTTAATATTCTGTTCTAACACTGTAACTCAAATGAATCAATCCTTCTATGGTCTTCCTTATTCATTATCTTTCACATGCATATGAGGCTGTTGAAAATACCATGGCTTAGGTCAGGCATACGTTAGTCCTCAAACTGATGTCTTTGCTCTTGAACACTTTAAAGAGATGGTTTGATTTTTTGACTGCTGCTTCCATGCATGTTGATTATGGATCCAAGCAAAATGAAGTATTTGACCACTTCAATCTTTTCTATATTTATCATTATGTTATTTATTGGTCCAGTTGTGAGGGTCTTTTTCTTTCCATTGAGGTGTAACACATCCTGAAGGCTGTAGTCTTTGATCTTCATCAATAAGTATTTTAAATTCTCTTCGCTTGAAGCAAGCAAGATTGTTATCTTCTGAGTATCAAAGTTTGGTATAGTCTTCCTCCAATTCTGATGCCAAGTTCTTTATATAATCTAGCTTCTCAGAGTATTTAGTCAGCATACAGACTGAATAAGTATGGTGAAAGGATACAACTCTAGTGCACACCTTTCCTGATTTTAAACCATTCAAATTCCCTTTTTCTATTCTAACAATTACCTCTTGTTCTTTGTACAGGTTCCTTATGAGCACAATTAAATGTCTTGGAATGCCATTCTTTGAAATTGTTATCTATAGTTTGTCATGGTCTACACAGTTGAAAGGCTTTTCGTAGTCAATAATGTACAAGTAAACACCTTTCTGATACTCTGTTTTCAACCAAGAACCCATCTGATGTTAGTAGTGATATCCTTAGTTCCACATGTTCTTCTGAATCCTGTTTGCATTTCTGGAAATTTCCTGCTGATGTACTGTTGCAACTGTTTTTGATTATCTTGAGCAACATTTTACCTGTATGTGATATTAATGATATTGTTCTATAAATTAAATCAGAGGAAATATATATGAAAGAAAAACTTTATTTCTTAAAATCTTAATCCAGACTGAAGAATTGAGCAAGTACTAGGTGCTTCAATAGTGTTCTAGTATTGTATTGAAGAATACCATTGAGGCATTCATTTGTTACCAGCAAAGAATCAATTCTACTTACTCTTTTTCCCTGGGGCACAAATCCAGGAAGGTATTTTAATTGATTAGTGGGAAGAATTTAACACAGACAAAACTTTATAAGCCAAGCACCATTATTTCTAGTATAGAAGAGGTACCACATTATTGGTTAATAAAGCTAAAAAGCTGCCAAGTGCTTCATAATTATTTTTAAAATTTGCATCCTCTTTTTTTCCCCATTACCTTGAGATAGAGTTCAGGGAAAGGACTTAGTTAGCATGAAATTTTGTATTAAATCAAATATACAGTTTGATTTAGGACCAAGATATTGCAGTATGCAGAAGCTAGCTACCTGGCAGTCTGATTACTGCTCTCTGGAGCTCATCTGCCTTTTTTTCTCGATACTTTTCCTTTCTTCTTTGTTTGTTTCACTAGGATGTGTTTAAGTGTGGATTTTAATTTTTTTTAAATCCTGCTTAGGATTCAATGGACTTTTTCAACCTATAAAGTTGCTTCAAAGTGAAAAATTCTCACCTGTATCTCTTCAACGATTTCTTTTATCCCATTTTATTCCCACCTCTTAGGAATTTGAAAGTACATTAAACCTCCTCACTCTAATCATCAATTCTCTTTGCCTCTTTTTAAAAATCTTCACCATTTTATCTCATTCTGTTGTTATATTTCTTATATATCTTCCATATCACTTATCTTTTCAGCTTCATTCAGTCTGTTGCCAAGGCCATCTGTAAAGTTTTTTGTTTTTTTTTTTTGCCAAGATCATATGTAAAGTTTTTTATTTCAATTTAAAGAGAAAATGTTATCAGTTTGTTGGTCCCTTTTCAGATTTGCTATGTTGTAGTTAGTTTGTAGCTTCTAGGTCCCTTGAAGATATTTTCAAGATTGTTTATTATTTCTTTAAACCTAATAATCATGCTAGCAAATTTACCTGTGAAAATTTAAGTATCTGCTTCTCACTCAGTGCTTTATTTTCTTCTGTGTGTGATTGTCTCTGCAGACAACTTATCCGTGGCATACTTTGTGTCATAAGCTGAAAGTGCATTCTTGTAGAGAGAGTTTGGTTTGTTCATGATAGATACCTGGGACACTTCAAGTTCATGCTTTGAGATTTCCTGCTTTAACAGCCTACGTATACATGTGCTCCAAAGAGCTTGTCTGTAGCTTCAACTTCTAAGCAGGTGTTGTAGCGTTGGTAGCTCTGACTCATAGCAACTGTGTGTGAGATTCCAAGGCTATAAATCTTTACGGGAACAGAAAGCCTCATCTTTTTCCCAATGAACATCTGGTAGATTAGAATGGCAATTAGCAGCCCAACATATTAAGTGGGTTAGCAGCCCACTACCCACCAGGACTCCTTGGAAACCCTATGTGTGTGTGTGTGTGTGTGTGTATGTGTGTGTGTGTGTGTGTATGTATGTATGTATGTATGTATGTATGTATTGGAGTTGTAACGTGGTGGTGTGGGTTAATGCGCTAAACTGCAAAGTCACTGTGAACTGCAAGGTCAGTAGTTCAAGCTCACCAGACGCTCCTCAGAAACCTTATACAGGGTCACTATGGGTTGGAACTGACTCGATGGCACTTAACAACAACAGCAACATTCTATCTTAAAAGCAGGTAAATAAAGTAAACCATTTGTTGAGCTGAAAATTGCTTTATCCTAACTCACGCTGTGGGTTAATGTGCTAGACTGTAAAACCGTTTAAACTGCAAGGTTGGCAGTTCAAGCTCACCAGTTGCTCCTTGGAAGCCCTATACAGGGTTGCTATGGGTCGGAATCGATTCAACAACAACAACAACAACAACTCTAGTTGGGATCCCTCTGGGTCATTGATTAAGTGCTTGGTTGATAGATTGGCAGTTCGAACCCACCAGCTGCTGTATAGAGAAAGATGTGGCAACCAGCTTCTGTAAAGATATACTGCCTTAGAAACTCCATGGGGCAGTTTGACTCTCTTCTGTATGGTGGCTATGAGTCAGAATTGACTCAGTGGTAGTGGGGTTTAATTCTAATTAGAGATTTTAATAAGATAGCATTTTGAGGATGAATTGAGAATCTAAATTGTGAGGCTGGAGTAGGACTGGGCAAAGCATCGAAACTGACTCGATGGTATGGAGCAACAACAACAAGGTTCTAGGCATGATTGTTGTTGTTAAGTGCTGTTGAGTCAGGTTTGACTCATAGCAACCCTGTATAGGGTTTCTGAGGAGTGGCTGGTGAGTTTGAACTGCTGACCTGGCAGTTCAAACAGATCTTAGGGTCTAGTGCTTATACTACAGCACCACACCAGGACTCTAGACATGATTGGTGGTGGTGGTGGTGTGCCATGGAATTGGTTCCAACTCATTGAGACCCTGCATAGGGTTTCCTAGGCTATAAATCTTTCTGGGAGCAGAAAGTCTCATCTTTCTCCTGAAGAATGGCTGGTAGTGTCAAACTGCTGATCTGAGATTAGCAGCCCAACTCGTAAGCACTATGCTACCAGAGCTCTTTTAGATATGATTATATGTGGTCAAATTTTAGATAAAAGGGTTTGAACTGCAAAGGGGTTTAAATTGCCCAGATTTTACTCTAGTAGTGACTGTTTCAGGCCATCACCAATGAAAATCCCCTATACAAGCATGTGTATTGCATAGACTAATAGTAGCAGTAAACACAGCCCATCCATCTTTGCTTATAAGTATTCATTAAAGAAACTATTCATATTGAATTGGCATTGTGTACCCCTGGGTAGAGTTTTAGGAGTGACTTTTATGAATGGAGAATGGGGTGGGGAGAGACAAACAGCTGCTGGACTTGGGGAAGTGGTCAGAGTCTGCTAATCATATTTGGCAGATAAAGGGTGAGGTTTAACCTAACAGGATTTAGACTGTGCCTTGGGTTAGCAAAGTGATGTTAAAATCAACTCCAGGAGTTTTTGCCTAAATATATAAAAAATAACCATGTGTCTTAGGATATGAATGTGGGGAGAGGGAATTGATCATTAACTGCTAGGGAATTCCCTATTTTGAATAGAGTCCGTTTTCTCTTAATAATTGCTCCTGCATTGTAAAATATACCATAAATCTTGGAATGCTTGCTTCATTGGTAAAATTTTCTCCAACTAGGCTATTATCACTTTTTGTCTAAGGAATGCTAACTCAGTGAACTTCTTTGAGCTTTTTATGCTTTATGTTGTTAGAATTTGAACTTTGCATTGGCATAGCTACTCATTCAATCTAAGTTAAGTTAGAGCTGAGGACATTTAAAAGCAGGCTTATTTAAAAATATCAAATATTACCAAAGGAAGGATGATTGAAACATGCTTTAGAAATATGACAAAGTAATAGATCATGATAGATGTGATCTTACGTATCATGAGACACTTCATAAATGATGCTTCCGAAGACTTCACCAATGAATTGGAATTTAGTAAATTAGTGAAAAGTGATGAAGTATTAGCAATACATTTCAAACAAGGTTTTCCTTATACCTCATAATTATTTTTTATCTTAGTCTAGTATAGAATTTCTAGGGTTATCTCCTTCTTCTTATTTTTTGTTGTTGTTTTTAACCTCATCTGGCAAAATTCCTTGAAGTTCAGTCTAGATATAACTTTGATACAGATGTCGGAGGACATGATTCTTTATATAGTGGAAGCCAATCTTTACTTGTGGAAGAATTTTTTAGGTGCCAGCAACTCAACTTTGACTTGTAGCAACTCTATGAGACATAGTAGAAATACCCCATAAGATTTTCTAGGCAATTTTTGTAGGAGCAGATCTCCAGGTCTTTCTCTCATTGAATGAATGGTGGGTGGATTTGAACCTCCAACATTTCAATTTGCAGCCAGACACTTAACAGTTATGCTAAGTGGAAAATAAGTTATATCTTTTCTTTCATATGCAAATGTTACATTTTGGGGCCTGGAAATATACAATGACTGTCACATATGGTTTATTTTTATCATCTTTTTTACTTCATCAATTTCTCCTTTTCCATTGTTGATGAGTTGATTCTAACTCACAGAAACCATATAGGAAATAGTAGAACTGCCCATAGGATTTCTTTGTGGAAGCAGATTGCTACATCATTCTCCTACAGAGTGACTGGTGGATTTGAACCACTGTGACCTTTTGGTTATCAATCAAGTGTTTTAATCACTGCATCACCAAACAAACAAATGTACAAACAAATCCACTACCATCAAATCATTTCTAACTCTTAGTAACCCTCTAGGGCAAAGTAGATCTACTCTTTTGGATTTCCAAGATTGTAACATCTTCATAGGAGTAGATAGCCTCATCTTTTACCCATGGAGCAGCTTGTGGGTTTGAACTCCTGATTTTGTGGTCTGCATCTCAATATTTAATCCACTTTGCCATCAGGGATTCTAATTTCTCCTTGTATGTTGTTGTTGATAAATGACATCAAGTCAATTCTGACTCATAGCGACCTTGTATAGTGTTTCCGAGGAGCACCTGGTGGGTTTGAAACACTACCCTGTGGTTTACAGTCCAGTGCTTATCCTACAGCTCCACGCCAGGATTCTTTATCCGTCTCCAAATCCAAACTAGAGGAGTACATACTGTGTTAACCTTGTAGCTACCATCCCCACAGAATGCCCTTGTGGGGCTGCTTGCGGTCTTTAAGAGGATTTTTTTTCTAATAGTAAGTTTCTCTTTCGGACAGAGAATGGCTGCCACAAGCTGAAATTGGACTGTGAGCTTGTTGATGGTAGAATGTATCTACACGCCTGTCCTTATTTACAACTATGTCTTAGATGTCCAACAGCAGTTTGGATGTAATTAGAACTCAGTAAATGCCAGAGATACCAATGAATTGTCAAGTTGAATAAAATAAATGAATAAAGTTGGAGTTACAAAAAGTATGCTCTGAATTTTCTTTCCTCTACATGCCTGATTGTTGATTATCCTTCAGAAATGCTTCTCACAGAAGACTTCGCTGTAACCTCACCACCTCTGCCTTAGCCCTTGCTTGGCTTACTGCTCTAATCTCTCCTAACCTTTCCATCCATCCCTGTCCCCACTTCTTGGTCTTCCTGTATGCTACTGAATCAGATGATGTCAGATCTTTGCCTTAAAAGCACTCTTAACTTCCCTTCACCTGAAGAATGAAATCTACATTTGTTGGCATTACAATCTTGGCATAATCTGCTTCCAGGCACTTTCTGTCTTATTTTCTGTCACTTTCTCTCCAAGTGCTTGTACACACTTGTGCTTCAGTCACATAGGGATCACTAAGCTTTAGCAATTCAGATTCACAGTCATGTGCCTGTGATGGTGTGGTTGCCTCTGCTTGGTATGTTCTCCTCTTTTTCTTGGAATTCAGCATAGGCCCCTCCTCCAAGGATCCTGTCTAGCTCTGCTGTGCAATTCATTGCATTTTCTCCTGTATTTCACAGTTCCTTCTTCTCTGTACTTCTATTATGATTCTTACTGTTATACATTTTAATCTACTCCCCCATCCTGGTCCTGAAATAATGAGGTCCTTCCATATTCCTTCATCATACAGAGGCTTTCTATAAATATTTCTTCAAAGCATGAAGTATTCAGGTAATGGTAACTTTGTGTAGCCCATGGCCTCTTCCCTAGAAGTGGACCTCAACCATTGTTCATAAACCTACTCAATTGCTGTTGATAATTACTATTTATATTTCAGTGATACATTTAATATATCCCCACTCACTGCTGTCCAGTCAATTCTGACTCACAGATATACTATATTTATAAGACTATAAATCTATAGGGAGCAGATAGCCTTATCTTTCTCCCGAGGAGCAGTTAGTGGGTTTGAACGGCCATCCTTGTGGTCAGCAGCCTAATGTTTGTCCCCCAGGACCACCTGTATTCCTTAAGTTGAAGTAAGACCTATATAAAGATTATCTGAAAACTTCCTCTCATTCTTCATAGTTTTCTCCTGGTAAGGAAATATATTTCAAATATAATTTTTATTTTGGCTACCTGTGTTCAAGTTTCAGTCAAGAATTTGTGTGTATTCATTGTTCATGGTTTACTTATTCTAACAATGCTCTAACAATAGTCAGAGATTATTGGTATGGTGCTATAAGATAAGCAATGGACCCTGCTAACCACAAGGGCAGCAGTTCAAACCCACAAGCCATTTCTCTGAAACCCTATATAGGGTTGCTATGAGTCGGAACTGACTTGACGGCACTTAACAAAAACAGAAACTTATAAGAAATGATACCTAGGACAAAATTGCTTCAGTAGAAAGCTATAATATCATTAGTTCTTTTATTTTCTTCCTGCTGTCCCATTAAAAAAAGAACTGATTGAACATAGGACTCATCATATTTGACATCTGTCAGAAAAGTTATATGAAAACTGTCATTCCTGGTGAAGCATTTACCTTTCCTTTTCTTGTTTATTCTGTTTTCCCTTTGATGATTCAAATCCACCAGCCAATCCTCCAAAATCCTATATAGGTCCGCTGTAAATCGGAACCGACTCAACGGCACTAAACAACAACAGTAGCAACAATACAATAATATTATAGTGCTTATGTTTAGTTGCTTCTCACTTCTTTCTATAATGCACCAGGAAAACAACTTTGGTAGAAATCACTAATTTCAGGAGAAATCACTAATGCCAGGTTGTTGTTGTTGCTATTGTTAAGTGCCATCGAGTCGATTCCGACTCATAGTGACCCTGTATAGGGTTTCCAAGGAGCAGCTGGTGAGCTTGAACTGCCGGCCTTGCAGTTCAAAGGGCTTTGCAGTCTGGCGCATTAACCCACAGCGCCAGGACTCCTCTAATGCCAGGAGGGGTCATTAATTTATTAAACAAGTAAATATTAAGTACTTGATATGTGACTAGTATTGTACTGTTATTGTTGTGTGCTGTTGAGTCTGTTCTGACTCATAGCAACCTTTTATGGCCCCACCTCTGGTGGCGTAGTGGTTACGAGTTGGGCTGCGAACTGCAAGGTCAGCAGTTTGAAACTACCAGCTGTTCCTCAGAGAAAGATAAGGCTTTCTGCTCCTGTAAAGATTTACAGCCTTGGATACCCTCTGCTGGGTTGCTGTGAGTTGGAAATGACATCACGGCACATAACAACAACAATCTTTACAAAGGAGTCCTGGTGTGGCGCTGTTGGCTAATGCGTCAGACTGCAAAGTCCTTTGAACTTCAAGGTCACTGGCTGCTCCTTGGAAACCCTATACAGGGTCGCTATGGGGCGGAATCGACTCAATGACTCAACGGCACTTAAGAACAACAATAATCTTGATAGAAGCAGATCTCCAAGTCTCTTCTGGATAAATCACTGACCTTTGCGTTAAAAACCAAGTGCTTAACCAGTGTGACACCAGGTTTCCTTTGCATTGTACTATAGAGTCCTGGTGTGGCACTGTAGGGTAAGCATTGGGCTGCTAACTGCGAGGTCAGCAGTCAAAGCCATCAGCTACTCCTGGGAAATCCTTCACATTGTTGCTTTAAGTTGAAACCAACTAAACAGCATTTAATAACAACAACATGATGAAAATATATCAGTGAATAAAATCGACATGATTCCTATTATTATGAAAAATGAAAGGACATTTTCAGATTTCCTTCATATAGATTTAACCTTAACTATAAGGCACTCCTGGTGGTGCTGTGGGTAAACATTAGGTTGCTAACCACAAGGATAGCAGTTTATTTAAAATAAAACTCTTTAGTTATATACATAAGCTCTTAGACGATTAGGCCTTGTCTTTTTATTTTTTTTTTTTTATCACTTAAGTTTTTTGACCTTCGTTCAGTTCCTCAAGGAAAAGAAAACAAAAGCAACTTAAATTTGCCCCACTTTATGATTAAGCATTTCAAGGTGAATAAATCTTAACCAGAATATATTAAAATACAGCATCATTGCTAGTTACATTTCCCCGCCAACTTTAGAGTTAGTCAGAAAGGCTTGGATAGCAACCCTTGTTTTTGAACGAAACCTTTTTTAAAGAAAGATGAAGCATCACATACATAACTGAATTATTGATAATTGTGGATCCTTTAGGTAATCAATGATAAGGTAATTATGCTAATATGAATTAGAATGATGGATAGGAATGTGCATTGAGTTTGTTATACCTCGAAAGTTACTGTTTGAATGAAACCCCTGAGAAGTGCTTTCCTTATAGTGTATTGCAGACTACACTATACATGGGAATGCATGGGTGGTATGTTTGTAGATGTACATAGATG
>NW_006408553.1:23301999-23378638 GCF_000296735.1 Chrysochloris asiatica | reverse complement strand
TTACAGCAACCTCTTCCTTTTAAGCTAGTGATAATGGATGCTGTGCTCTATTATTAGTTTCTGTTTAGCATTCCTTACTCACTAGAAACCTCTTAGAACCTATTTCCTTTACAATTTGAGATGCTTGTAAATTTATTTTGCTTTGTGGCAAATAATGTGCCTATGTGGGGATTTTTAACAGTGTTTCCTCACCTCAGGTCTGACCCTGGATCCTGAGTCAATACAGCTGTGATTTTACAGCACAAGAGAGGAGGAGACTTTCAGGTTCTAGCCTCAAGGTTTTGACAAGCATTTTCTTCCACTTAGATCTTGCTGTACAGTCTCCTCTTCCCTCAGCTCAACCTTCATATACAAGTCTTAGATCCCTTGTCTTCATACAAACTTATGGACTCTAATTTCTTTGTAGCTATTGATTTTTTAAAGGTCTAAGTTTACTGGTATGGTGCTGTGGGCTAATGCGTCAGACTGCAAAGTCATTTGAACTGTAAGGTCGGTGGTTCAAGCTCACCGGCCACTCCTTGGAAACTGTATACAGGGTCACTATGGGTCGGAATCGAGTCGATGGCACTTAACAACAACAACAAAATTTACTGCTAGAAGAACAAACTAATCTGTGTTGGAAGAAGTATAGTCCAGAATGTTCCTTAGAAGCCAGGTTGGAGAGAGTTTGTCTCTTGTATTTGGTACATTATTTGCTGTTGTTGTTGTTGTTAAGTGCCGTGGAGTCGGTTCCGACTCATAGCGACCCTGTACAGGGTTTCTGAGGCTGTAAATCTTTACGGGAGCAGAAAGCCTCATCATCTCCCACGGAACAGCTAGTAGTTTCGCAGCCCAATTTGTAACCACTATGCTATCAGAGCTCCTCATTAGGAGTGACCAGTTCCTGGAGAAAGACATCATGCTAGATAAACTGGAGAGCCAGCGAACCAAAAGAAGACCTTCAATGACATGGATTGGCACAATGACAACACCAGTAGACTCAAACTTAACAAGGACTGTGAAGATGACCTAGGACCTTCTTTTGTGAATAAGGTTGCTATGAGTCAGAACTGACTCAGTGGCACCTAACAAGTTTCCTTTTACTCATATTTTTCCTTTAGCTTTATTCAAAACACTTCCATTTCTCTAGCCATTATTTTCACTTTTCTTTTTCAGAACTGTAGCTTCACCTCTTTCTAATTCTTACCAACCGGCGTCAAATGAATGATTTGCGTTTGATATGTTGTTGTTGTTGTTAAGTGTACTGGAGTCTGTTCCAAATCAGAGTGCCTTTCTGTGTAGGGTTTCTGAGAAGACGCTGTTGAGTTTGAACCACTGACCTGTGGTTAGTAATCCAGTACCACACCAGGACTATGTGGTTGCTATTAGGAATCCCTGGTAGGTACAGATGGTTACACTGATAGATTGTCAGTTTGAACCTAACCAGAGGTACCAGGTATACCAGAACAAAATTCTTGGCATTATGCAAAAGGAATTGTTAAGTGCCTTTTAGTCAGTTCTGACTTACAGCAATCCTGTGTAGGGTTTCCTGGTATATGGATTATTAGTGTGGCGCTGTGGGTTAATGTAATGGACACAAAGTTGTTTTGAACCAGAGTCGGCAGTTCAAGCTCACCAGCTGCTCCTTGGAAACTCTATTATAGGGTCACTGTGGGTCGGAACCATCTCAACAGCACTTAACTGTTAACAACAACAACATAGGGTTTCCAAGGAATTGCTGACTTTGCAGTTCAAACTGATCTTGCAGTCCATCGCTTATTCTTCAGTGGAATAGGTAGAAATAAGTTCCTTGATAGGATAACTCACAGCAAATGATTACATACATGAAATAGTCATAATTCCCATTATTATAATTATAAATATACACCTGACCATAAAATTAGTACAGTAATGTGTTGGGACGTAGTCCCTAAATTATCTGATTCCAAAATCTATGCAATTTTATATGCAGCTTATTGTAGCTCTTTTTCTTTCATGTCCATTTACTTTCTATCTTTTAAATTTTTTATTTTGCCTGCATTAAAAAATGTCTCTTTTCTGACTTCCCACCACAAATATTTCTTGCTAGTCCACCTTTAGAATTCTCATTTCCCCTTTTCAAAGAACTATTGCAACACATTTTAGAAATATATCAGAAGTGACGTACTCCCCAAATCTTTTTAAAATCTGTTTCCTCAACTTTTTAATTATTTTAGAGCCACTTACATCTTTCCTGCTAGTTCCCATCACAAAAACTCAGTGTATTTTTTGTAAACAATGTAAATTATTTCAAAATCCTTTAAGCGTTTTGTACAGAATATCATTCATACAACATAGCATCAATAGCAAGGTATGGAATTAAGTCTCTGAGATAAAGTCTAAAGAGTCTATTCATATTGTTACTGTCCAGAGTTGACTGTGTCATCAATCAAAACTTCATTCCTTTTAGTAATACATTCATGGCACAGTTTCAATTCCAGTGTAGTACCTGGAAATATAACTGTAGTATGCCATCCCAATTTATATTTAAGTTTTATTCCAATCAAGTAGACAGTAGTTAAAAATCATTGGCAGCTATTAAGGGCATAATGCATCAAAATATAAACAGGAGAGAATATTTTAAAGATTACTTATATAGTAACATTAGAATTTTCCTTTGTTGGGTCGATTCACTTGCTCAGATTTCCAATCTGAGGGACATTCCATGATCATGTCTCTATGTTGACATTTTACAGGCCTCATTTGTTCTATTTGATAGAGATTCTCATTCAGGGAATTTCTATCAGTCTGAATAGAACTATAATGATGGCAACAAACAATCTATAGCCATCAAGTCAATTCCAACTCATAGCATTACAATCATAAATAGCAAATAAATATGAGGGAGGCTTCAAAAGTTTCTGGAAAAATTCCATTACCTTTTAATTTTACTTTTCCATGAACATTTCAAATTCTCTTAATATATGCCAAATATAATAATATTAATCTTCAAAATTCATAAAATTAATTTTCTTGTGTTAATGTGGCCTTACCCACCACTCTTATCCTATCCCTATTTGCAAACATTTTTGCCTAAAATAGATGAACTAGTATCTATTACAGGCATATCAGTGACCCTAGTATGGATAAGGACCTAATTCCTTTAACATTCACAGATAAGACGTTGGATATTTCATCTTTTATACCTAGTTCATTCTTAGATCACAAAATGTAGATTCCACATAAATTATTCTTGTTCTGTTGTTTGTCTTTATGAAATCAAACAAGTCTAATTACTAGATGAAATTTTATAGACTGATTTTGTTTTGTTTTGTTCTGATAGTCTATGATTTAACAAACATTCTTAGCCAACATATCGATGGTTTTTTTATTTGTTTTTGACTTGTAGGGCTGCGATTTGTTGCATCTACTTAACTGTAGCTATACCATGAAAGCAGCCATAGGAAATATGCAAACATTCTGGTGTAGCACTGTAGGCTCAGCACTGAACTTCGAGCCACAAGGTTGGCAGTTCAGACCCACCAGCTGTTCTTTGTAAGAAAGCCTACATAGGGTCGCTATGAGCTGGAGCCCACTGGATGGCACTTAACAACAATAACATTGATCCAATAAAACCTTATTTCTAAAATAGGTTGTTGTTGTAGTGCCATGGAGTCGGTTCTGACTCAGAGTGACTGTGTATAGGGTTTCCAAGACTGTAAATCTTTACAGGAGCAGAAAGCCTCATCTTTCTCATGAGGAACAGCTGGTAGTTTCACACTGTTGACCCTGAGTTTAACAGCCTGATTCATAACCACTACACTACCAGAGCTCCTTACAAAATAGGTTGTTGTTGTTGTTGTTAAGTGCCATTGAGTTGGTTCTGACCCATAGTGATGCTGTACAGGGTTTCCGAGTCTGTAAATCTTTACAGGAGCAGAACGCCTCATCTTTCTCCCACCTAGCAGCTAGTACTTTCAAACTGCTGACCTTGCAGTTTGCAGCCCGATTCGTAATAGTGAGCATTTAAAAAAAAAAAAGGCACCACTCTCCCTCGCATAGCATTCTACTCAGCTGCGTTTAAGATTTCATTGCAGTAGCGATACAGTACTCACAGTTAAGAGATTTATTAGGGAAGTCAGTACAGTTAACTTTATTAGATTAGAAGTCAGAGTCAAAAAATGTTCAGGGCACAGTCCTTTCAGTCAGGACAGTATCTTCTCTGTCGTGCCCACTGTGTCTAGCCGCGGCCTCTTGGCCTGGTCTCTGCCCTGCTGCAGCAATTTACAAAGCTCTTCTAGGGCTGCTGATAAATGCTCATAGGGTACACCACTCCACCATAAGCCTCAGCCTGAAGGCACTTAGCTCCAGCTCAGTGGGCCAGCAAACTTGTCTCTTCCAATTAAGTGTCTGGAGGTACCCTAGTCTGCAAGCAATCCTCTTGCCCAAAGTCAATCAGTTTTACTTGTTCTGAGGACTGGGAATCCTACCTCTCTGTCTTACGCTGTGGATCTTGGTTCTGCTGCTGCTGTTCCTACATCACTACTTCAGTGTCAGAACTTTCTATCCCTGGTTGGAGGAGGTTGAGATCTTGGGGTCCAAAGGATGTGCTCCACTCGTGACTCTGCGTCCTTGATAGTGAAATTCCCCACTTCTGCTTCTGTGATAAGTATTTTATGCCCAGCAGGATGGCCAAATTGCTCAATCACAATTATCCTTGTTAAGACTCTCAACAGAATCATATACTCCATCAGCATCTTCCCCCACCTTTTCTTCTCAGACCCATTAAGAAAAAGTCACTTAGTGGGAGTTTATAAAACTTTGGTTAGAATATACATAAAGGAATTCTTGGTTAATATTTAACCTGTAGGCCATCTTGGAATGATTTTTGCTGTATAATATTCCGTGGAGTTTTATTGATATTTTAATATCCTACTATTGAGCTAAATCCTAAGAGTGGTTGTGAAGATGGCACAGGACTGGACATTGTTTGGTTGTGCGTAGAGTCCTTGAGTCAGAGCCGGCTTAAAGCAACAACAACAATGTCCTACTATAAAGTATAATCACTGTTGTTAAGTGCCTTTGAGTCAGCGCCAACTCATAGCAGCCCTGTATAGGGTTTCCTAGGAGTGACTGGTAAGTTTGAACCACCAACCTTGCAGTTCAAACTGACCTTACAGTCCAGTGTTGATCCTACAGTGCCACACCAGGACTATAAAATATGTTGTTGTTTTTTTATTGTTGTTAGGTTCTGTTGAGTTGGTACCAACTCATAGTGACCCTTTGAACAACAGAACATATCACTGCCCAGTCCTGTGCCAACCTCACAGTCATTGCTACACTTGAGCCCATTGTTGCTACCACTGTACCAATCCATCAAGTTGGGAGTATTCCTCTTTCTCGCTGCACCTCCACTTTACCAAGCATGATGTATTTCTCCAGGGACTGGTTCCTCCTGAAAATATGTCTGAAGTATGAGAGAAGAAATCTGACCATCCTGGCTTCTTAGGAGCATTCTGTCTGTACTTCTTCCAACACAGATTTGTTTGTTCTTTTGAAAGACCATCGTACTTTTAATATGCTCCTCTAACACCATAAATCAAATATATCAATTCTGCTGCTGTCTTCTTTACTCGTTGTCCAACTTTCACATGCATATGTGGTTATTGAAAACTACGGTCTTGATGCGCCTTAGTCCCAAACTGACATCTTTGCTCTTGAACATGTTAAAGAAGCCTTGTGCAGCAGATTTGCCTATGGGTCATTTGATTTCTTGACTGCTCCTTCAATAAGTGTTGATGGTTGATTCAAGCAAAATTAAGTCTTAGACAACTTCAATCTTTTCTCCGTGTATTGTGATGTTATTTACTGGTCCAGTGGTGAGGATTTTTGTTTTCTTTAAAGTGATGTGCAGCCCATACCAAAGACTGTGATCTTTGATCTTCATCAGTAAGTAGTATAAGTCCTCTACAGTTTAAGCAAGCTGCATATTGCAGATTTTTAATGAGTCTTCCTCCGAACCTGATGCCACATTTTTCCTCATATTATCCAGATTCTAGAATTATTTGCTCAGCAAACAGATTGAATACGTAGGATGAAAGAATACAACCCTGGCACAGAACTTTGCTAATTTTAAACCATTCATTTTTCCTTTGTTCCCCTTGTTCTGTTAAAATTACTGCCTATTGGTCTGTGTGCAGGTTCCTTATGAACACACTGAAGTGTTCTGGAATACTTATTCTTCAACATGTTGTCCATAGCTTGTCATGATACACACAATTGAAAGCCTTTACATGGTCAATAAAGCACAGGTAAACATCTGCTTTCAGCCAAGATTCATCTGATGTCAGCAATGATATCCCTTGTTCCATGTCCTCGTCTGAATCTGGTTTGAACCTGTCAATGTACTATAGCAGCCATTTTTAAATTATCTTTAGCAAATTTTTACTTGCATGTGATATTAATGATATTATCTGGTAATTTCCACATTCCATTGGGTCACCTCTCTTTGGAATGGATACAAATATGGATCTTTTTCAATCAATTGGCCAGATAGTTGTCTTCTAAATTTCTTGGCAGAGATGAATGAGTGCCTCCAGTGCTTCTTCAGTTTGTTGAAAGATTTCAATTTATATTCCTTTAATCCCCGGCACCTTGTTCTTTGACAGTGACTTAAGTACAACTTGGACTTCTTCTTCCAGTATCGTTGGCTCTTGATCATTTGCTGCCTCTTGAAATGCTTCAGCATCAGCCATTTCTCGTAGGTACAGTGATTTTGTGTATTCCTTCCATCATCTTTTAATGCTTTCTGCATCATTCAATATTTTGCCCATAGAATCCTGTAATATACAATATTCAGTAATCAATAAAATATATATCCTTGCTATTTGCTATAAATGTACTTTCTCCCCTTTGCATAACCTAGCATTACTTTTTACTAGGAATATGGATTCTCCTAGGAGTTTCATTAGGTCTTTAAATTGCTTTTGGTAAACTTACTCAAATATAGTTCTTAGAATTCATAAGTTCTTTGATTGGCCCAATCTTTATGTAGTGTTTGCAATCTTTACTTCAGACAATTTGTGCTACATATTTGTCATCTACCTTTTCCACATCTGGACACCGAATTGCTCAACTCTGAGTTCCATTCAGAATAGCAAGTTGAGCTCCAACTAGTTATATTTATTTATAATTGCTTGTTTATTTATAATTGTTGTGAACTAATTATGCTCTAATTTTAAAGGTACAGAGTTCTATAATGGCAGCAAACACCAGATGGCTGAGGGAATAGAAGTAAACGCTATACAATCCCATACTAATCTTTAATCTGTGAAATCAAACATAGAATACAACTAAATAGAAGATTGTAAATGTCCTTGCTCCCCAGGAACACTATTCCGACTCTGACTCCTGATCCTTTCCCAGGTTTCACAATTGACCTTTGTCTTAGTGTCCATACTGTTAGCTCTGGACATCATATCTATATGGCATGGGCTTTCCCCAGGATGAACATTGAGATTTCTAAGTATATCCAGTTCTCTTCTTGAAAAGCACCCTCTGCCCCTCCCTCTTCATTTCCTGGGATACATGTTTTAGCTAAGTCTGTGTTAAATTGCTTACTTCTTCTTTCCTCTCTTTCATAATTATGTGGTTGCTTTGTTGTTGAGTCATTGGTTCTGCTTAGTCCTGGGAGGTTTGGGCATGGGGATGGGAGTGTGGGATGGTAGTAAATCTACTGAACTTTGTAGTGGACTGAATAATGGGGCATGAATCGATGCAACAGTAAAATTTTAGATTTGTACAACTCAATGGATGTTTTAGCCATGTTTGAGATATGCCAACACTGGCAACATTTGGATTTCAAGGGAAGATCGGCTTTGGAGCCATTATCTTCATGGATATCCATGGGTGTTTATGCCCAAGATTTCCTAGGAAAGAGGTACAAAGTGATAACACTAAGAGATCATACTCATGTAACATTAAATAGTGACCAGGAGGTACAGTTTGAATATACTAATGAAGATTAGATGAGATCTGAGAGTGAACAATGTTTATTACTTTTATGGTTCTTTGTCATTTCTAAACATTCAAATCTGGGGCCTGTCAAGTACTAATCTCACAGGGAACATAAAATTTAAACCTCTTTTTCTTGAATAATTTTGAAGATTAGGGAAAAAGTCATTTTAAACAACCTCCTTATGCACTCTCTAAAACAAATGTGTTCCATTTAATATACTTAAATCATTTTTTTTAATATTATGAAATTATTCTTTGTTGTTACGTGAGTCTGCCTTAGCACACATAATGATGGATGCATGAACTGAGCTCAGGAGAATGGGAAATTTGATTTCTCTTTTCTTCATTTTCTCTCAACCTCCTCAATAAATATACAACACAAACACTGAGCCCTACCTCCCTCTCAGTTATTGTTTTGGATATTGGTGGTTATGCACCATGGAGTCAGTTCCAACTTAAAATGACCCTGTATAGGGTTTCTGAGGTTGTAAATCTTTTTTTGGAACAGAAATCCTCTTCTTTGTCCACAGAGCCACTGGTAGATTCAAACTGCTGACCTTGTAGCAGTTACCATTTTTACCAGAGCTATTTTGAATATTGTTGTTGCAGCCAAGTTAGTTCTTACTCATAGTGACCCTGTATGGGGTTTCCAAGGAGCGGTTCTTTGGTTTGAACTGCTGACTTTGTGGCTTTCAGTCCAGTGCTCATCCTACAGTGCTACACTTTTGGATATTAAGGGTTACAATTAAAGCCTTGCAGATAGGTAGTTGAATTCTTGGTGTGGCATTGTGGGTTAATGCACTGGACTGCAAGGTCAGTTTGAACCCCCAGATCGGTGTTTCAAGTTTACCAGCCACTGCTTGGAAACCCAATACAGGGTCGCTTTGAGACAGAACTGACTTGGTGACACATAACAACAACAACAAAAGTAATCAGAAGTATACTTGAGATACAAGACATCATGACAGACAATGAAGTGTATTATATGTAACACTCTCAATACTTACAGCTCCCTGAGAAATGCATATTGATTCTTTTATAATCTTTTAATAAAGATTAGAATGCATAAGCTATTTTGCTCTCTTGCAATCATGTGTCAGTAGAATGATCTAGTGCTCCTTACGTTAGCCAGGACTGCAGACAAATGAGTTAGACTAGTAGGGAGATTATAGCACTTTAAAGAGTCTCCATAGTGGACTAGAGACAGGGTTATAAATGGTAGTTTACTATTCCATGATTGACAATGATATGTTCAATCCCCATACTTTTGTCTATTCTCATACCTTAGGGCTAGCCCTGAGGATTGAGCTAAGAAACTGTAGATGCTATTGCAAACCAGATGCTTTAGATACTGTATTATAGTGTCCTAAAAAAGAAAAGTTAAATGTAAATAGCTTTGGGCGGTGTTACTATTACCAAATGCATAGTGAAAATCTGTTAAGTCAGAGATCTTTATACATACACACCAAAGCACTTAGAAATACAAGGGTTTTACAATACTTTGCACATGTCAACCATTATAGCATTTCTCATTCATGGATCATAATTTATACTGGTTTCTTTCTATGAAAGTCTGAGTTTTTCCAGAAAAGAAAATAAGTTTTATTTCTCATTAACTTGCCAATGACAATAAGCGTTAGGTACTCTAAATCACCTTTACTGGAAAGAGGTGTATATTACTCTTTGTAAACGCTCCCTAAAGAACAGTGCCTAATTTCTGAATATGTTGTGACGAGTATTTTTGAAGCAACAGATTCTTCTGGTCTTTCTCCAGAATTACTGCTGATCCTTTTGTTGTTGTTAGGTGCCCTGGAGTCAGTTCTGACACATAGAGACCCTATGCACAACAGAAGGAAGTCCTGTCCCCTCCTGCACTATGCTCATAATCATTGTTGTGTTTAAGCCCATTGTTTCAGTCAAACCAACTACTTCGTGGTCTTCTTTTTCCGTTGTGACCCTCTACTTTACCAAACATGATGACCTTTTCCAGGGACTGGTCCCTTCTGATAACATGACCAAAGTACTTGCCAAAAAGTCTCTCTATCCTTGCTTTTGAAGGAACTCTGGTAGCATAGTGATTACGAGTCGGGCTGCTAACCTCAAGGTCAGAAGTTTGAAACTAGCAACTGTTGTACGGGAGAAAGATGAGACTTTCTGCTACCCTATAGATTTACAGTCTTGGAAACCCTATGCAGGGTCGCTATGTATGAGTTGGGACCAACTCCACAGTATACCACCACCACCACCACCAAGGAGCATTCAGGCTGTACTTTTTCCAAGATATATTTGTTTGTTCTTCTAACAGTCCATGCTACTTTCAGTATTTGACAACACCATAACTCAAGTGCTGCAATTCTTCTCCAGGCTTCCTTATTCGTTGTATAGCATTGTACATGCATATGAGACAATTGAAAATACTTTGACTTGAGCCAGGCACACCTTGGTCTTCGAACTGACATCTTTGCCTCTTTAACAATTTAAAGATGTCTTTTGTAGCAGATTTCCCCAATGCAATATGTCTTTTGATTTCTTGACAGCTGTTTCTATGAGTACTGATTCTGGATCCAAGTAAAATGAAATCCTTGACAGCTTCAGTTGTTTCTACACTTGCTGTGATGTGGGTTCAGTTGTGAAACATTTCCTTTTCTTTACATTGAGTTGCAATCCATACTTAAAAGCTGTATTTTTGATCTTCATAACCAATTGCTTCAAGTCCTCTTGGCTTTCAGCAAGCATGATTGTGTCATATGCACATTTGTTGTTGTTAAGCACAGTTGTATTGTTGTTAAGTGTATAGGGTTTCTGAGGCTGTAATTTTTGCAGGAGCCAAAAGCCCATCTTTTTGCTGTGGAACAGCTGGTGGACTTAAACTGCCGACCTTCTGATCCACAGTCTAGTGCTTATCCTACAGAGTCAATTTGTTCCCCATCTGCATAAAAAAGGTTGTTAGTGAGCCTTCCTCCTATTCTATGCCACATTCTTCATACCGTCCAATTTCTCAGATTATTTGCTCAGCATACACATTTAACATGTATGGTAAAAGAATACAACCGTAGTGCACTCCTTCCCTAATTTTAAACCGGAAAGTATCCCCTTACTCTGTTTGAACAACTGCTTCTTGTTTTATGAGCAGGTTCTGCATAAGCACAATGAAGAGTTTTGGAATTCCCATTCTTCACAGTGTTAACCATAGCCTGTTATTATAAATCAGTCGAATGCGTTTGCCTAATCAGTAAAACACAAGTAAACATCTTTCTGGTAGTCTCTAGTTTCAGTCAAGATTAATCTGATATTAGCAATGATTTCCCTTGTTCTGCATCCTCTTCTAAGTCCAACTTGAATTGTTGGCAGCTCTCTGTCAATACGATGCTGATACCATTCCTAAGTTATCTTCAGCACAATTTTACCTTTTTGTGATATTAATAATATTGTTTGATAATTTCCACATTCTGTTGAGTCACCCTTCTTTGGAATGCACACAGATACGGATCTGTACCAGTTGGTTGGCCCAGGTTGCTTACTTCCAAATTCCTTCGCATGGACTAGTGAGTGCTATCAGTGCTGCATTAGATTGTTGAACATTTCAATTGATACTCCATCAATTTCTGAAGCCTAGTTTTCCACTAATGTCTTCAGTACAGATTGGATTTCTTCTTCAACACTATTAGTTTTTGATCATATGCTACCTCTTGAAATGGTTGAACTTTGACCAATTTTTTTGGTCTACTGAAGACGTCCATGAATGTTTCACTTTCTTAAACTTGCCCAAGTGATCTTTATAGCAATGTTTGAGAACCTGTGGACTGGGATCAGAGTGTGGTATTCCATTGACGAGGCCCCTGTATTTCTCCATGTTTGAATTCCTGGAAAAACCAACCAACCAACCAAATAAATAAACAAATATGATTTGGGAAACTCATATTCTAAAAATGACAGGACTTTTGGGAAAAGTAGGGCTAGGTGAAGAGAACTTAAATCTGTAGACCCTGGCTCACCAGCAAAGATAAGAATGATCTTAAGAAACACTGTAACAGAGTCAACAGATCCACTGGTATGATTTCTCAACAATTTAGCTGTATCTTAGTATCCTTACACCTTGAGACTGATGCCTATTTTAGCAGAATTTAGTCCTTGAGGACATTCTCTTCTAGCAGAGATCAGTATTAAAGTATTAACTTTTTTTTCTTTTTTTTTTTTTTTTTTACTTTTTAAAACAACTGTTATGTACCACTATAATACCATTTCTTATAAAAATGAAGACATATCCTTTTCAGCTTCTTAATCTGTAACACTACCCTCTCCACATAGCTTAATGTATGCAATGGACACTCTAGTGGTACTTATAGCACTAAACCAACCACTAGTTGGAGTGAGGAAAGCACATCTATACTGAATCTTCTTGTATCAAGGAAAAGCTTGTCTCATATTGTTTCCAGTCATTAATGTGCTGGAGAAAATTATATTTGAAACTGCAGGACCTCCATATGATATTATCATGCCCCTACATAGGGCCCATACCTCTGCTTACCAAGATCAACAAAATAGTTGCTGTCAGGTCTACTCAGACTCATGGTGATCCCTTGTATGTGCCCCATAAAGTTTTTAATGGCTGACTTGTTGTTGTTGTTGTTTAAAGTCAATTGCTATACCTGTTTTATGAGATGTCTCCTGTGGGTGGGTTCAAACTGTTGGTTAGCAGTCCAATATATTAACTGCTTGTAAGTAAGTTCTCACAAGTAATGGTAAATTAAAGAGATCCATTGAAATCTGATAGATGTTTTGTCCTCCAAATGGTGTTGACACTACATTTGTTTTAGAATGTTCTCCATGGCCTGTCAATAAGTTCGATATGGGGAAGGTCATTCATCTTTTATGTATTGTTCATAAATATATTTTAACAGTTTTTTAGATTATTTCAGGATGATTTTCTTCCTATGACATAGTTCAGCCAATTCAGTGGGCACATTTGGTTCTGTTCCAGAACTTTCTTATGTGTGCTATAATACATTTATGGTATATCAAAGTTATTCAAGAAATAGTTTTTGTTTTTTTAAATGAAGTTTTATATAGTTTAAATATGAAGTATAACATAGACATAGACAAGTTTCATCAGGAATCACTCCAGCAGTGTTACTTTATCTGCCAAGCATTGAGTATTTTGTTTCCTTTTTTTTTAGTTAGTAAAAGTCCTAAGTGATTATATTTTTCAAAAATAAAGAATAAATTACTGCTTAAAAGTAAAATCACTAGAACATAAACCATTCAGTGTTCCCATGTTCTCTTAGAACAACTGCCTCTTGGTCCATGTACAGATTCCTCATGAGCACAATTAAGTGTTCCGGAATACTTATACTTTGCGATGTTGTCTATAGCTTGTCATGATCCACACAATCGAAAGCCTTTGTGTAGTCAGTAAAGCACAGATTAAACAGCTGTTTCATATTGTCTGCTTTCAGCCAAAAATTGGTTAGTAAATATTTCATTTATCCAGCCCACAACTCTCAACTAGCATGTAAACTACAGGAGAGCAGGGTTTTCCTTGTCTTATGTCCACACTGGACAGTGGACCCATATAATAGGCCCACAGTAGTATTTGCTGAGTGACTAGAAATTGAAGAGTGTCTAAGGGAATGAACTCAGTTATCTATATATATAAGCTAGGATCTGAATACTAGTTGGACATTAGAAGATAGTTTTTTCAATATAAACTACACTGTAGCTAAGAACTAGACTATGCAAATAATTAATATCATATAAGTAAGAAAGGTAGTGATACTTTGATAAACTCAGATTGTTTTTCTGTAAATCTTGTACATTAGACAGGAGTCAAATGGCTTGTTTGATACGGAACAATTGAGTCACAGATTAAATAACCTTATTTGTCCTGGGGTGGCACTGTAGGATAAAACACTGGACCGCAAGGTCTGTTTGAACCTCAAGATCGGTGGTTCAAACTCACCAACTGCTCCTTGGAGACCTTATACGAGATCGTTATGAGTCAGAACCCAACTCTACAACACTTGACAAAAACAACAACAATTTGTTTATCCATCATTCCTACAACAAACATTCGTGAGTGCTGTGCTACTTACCAGAATAAAAAAATTAATGAAGAGAAAGAAGCTCCTGACTTCAAAGTTCCTTCTCCTTCCCAGATGAAGTAAATATATACAATGCTAAACATATATCATATACATAGAAATATATACCATGTTAAAATATATTGTGTTAAATAGAATGATAATTATTGTATTGGAACACAGAAAAAGGGACATTTAGCTTACTATAGGAAACAGAAATTGAGCTTAGTCATCTTTTTACAAGAAGTAATTTTAGATTTACAGAAGAATTGCAAAGACAGAGTCCCCATATACCCTTAACCCAGTTCCCTTCATGTTACATAATCTTGGTCTGTTGATCAAACCTAAGAAATTTATATTGCTATAATATTGACTGAAATTCAGTCTTCAATCAGATTTCAACATGTTAGGTACACCTTTTACTGCTGAATTGAGATAATGCATGAAAGTGCTTTGTATACGGTAGGCTAAACAGTAGTAATAGGACATGAAATGCCATTCTTGAGGGGTCACTGGTGGTGAAGGTTGCATTGTCTGAAAGCTGCTTTAAATACTCTCACCATTTGCTATGCATATGCCAGCTTCCTTTGATAATGTGTATGGTTCCATCCATGAATTTAATTAATTCCTTAAGAAACGTGATTATTTTTAAAAAGCTATTATGAATTTAGTGCTGATTGTATGCTTGACCATATCCTATTCAACGCACATGACACAGTACCTGGTTTTTCTTCTTCTGACCTGTGTGAGGTAAACAGATCCTGCAGATGCGGAGGCTATGCCCAGGTCTGATTGACTCCAAAATTTGTTTTTCTTCTAATATGCTTCTTTCAGAGTCATTTTCGTGAACAGCCTGCCAGAATAAGCATTTTCCAAATTGTATTTCTTATTTCTTATTGTGTAAAAATTTTTCCTTTTTTTCTCTCCTAAAACTTCATGCTCCAATGCCTTTATAGGAATTGGAGCCTTCTGCTATTCTGAAGGAATGCTTTTGCTCTCTGAAACATTTCCTGGCTTTACAGACCTATTACTTTCATTTCTTGTTGTTGTTAAGTACCATTGAGTTGGTTCCGACTCACAGTGACTACGTATAGGGTTTCCAAGGAGCGGCTGGTGAGTTTGAACCATCATCCTTGACGTTCAAATTGGCTTTGTGGTCCTGTGCTTTTCCTACACAAGGACTGCCTTTTATCAGTGTTTAGGACAGGATCATCTTTAGTTTATTCCTTCACACTGATTATCCTTCCCTTTAAACATTTGAGTGATCCTTCTTGATAATTTCCAGCTGCCTTTTTTTGGTGTGTGTCTTGAGGACTGGCCAAAGCTATGGGCAGCAATTTTTCTGGTGTCAATATTGTGATTTTGTGCCATCTGGATTTATAGAATCTAATATTTTCTAGCTTTTAAAATGATTTGTAGATAATGGCAGTCAAATTAGCATTATGTAAGGAGCTGAATGATGATAATTAATTTTTTTAGGATTCCAAGTGTTTTGTTACCCTTTTTTTTTGGATCAGAGTTTAGCAATATCTGAATAGAATATAGACAAGGCAGATAGTACTTTTTCTGGAGAGTGCTAATGAGGTTCAAAACAATTCTGTGACTGCTTAGTTTCACAGACCAACCAAGATCTGGAACCCAGGATTCTTGACTGAATTCTTATATTACATATCTTAATAAAGAATTAGCAAAAATTTGCAGCAAAAAGTACAGAATGCTGTGTGCAGAATTTAGTGATTTAAATTCATGGATGATAAGCTATTAGCAAAGAATCTATGTATTCTAAATGAAAACAAAGATATTTCTGGTGCTAGTGTCCATGTAAGGAGGCCTGGTGGTACCATGAGTAACCACTTAGCTGCTAAGTGAATGTCAAACTGAAAGTTCAAACCCACTAGCTGAGCTCTGGGAGAAAGATGTAACACTCTGCTTCCATAAAGATTCTTGTTAAGTGCCACTGAGTCAGTTCTGACTTATAGAAACCCTGTATAGATTTGCCAAGGAGTGGCTGGTGAGTCTAACTGGTTACTAGCAGTCCAGTGCTTAAACTCCCATGCCACACCAGGACCAGGACAGCCTGAGAAACTCTATGAGCCAGTCCTACTTTGTCTTATAGGGTTTCTACAAGTTGAAATGGACTCACTGGCAATGAGTTTGGTTTGACTTTAGGGGGATTGTTCATATAAAGAGCCTTGGGGGTGCAATGTTTAATCGCTTGGCAGTTAACTGAAAGATTGAAGGTTTGAACCCACGCAGTGGTTCTGTGAGAGAAATACCTGGCTGTCTGCTCTTATAAGGATTGCAGCAAAAAAAAAAAAAAAAAACAAAAAACCCTATGGGATAGTTCTCCTCTGTCACATTATGAGTCAGAATGGACTAATAGCAGCCAACAACTACAGGTGTCTATACAGAATACACAAAAGCTTCATGTTGACTTGCTAAGTAAGCATCATTTAGGGTTATTTTGTGTAATGTTGGTGAATCGTTGGTCTGAGAAAATATTTCACTATGTAGGAGCGCTAATGGATTATTTTAGAATGCATAGGCAATAGCTCACTGTTACTTTCAGTGGGAGGCTTTAGTGAATTTGGTTTTCCTGTAATATAAGGAAACTTACTATTTCAAGGTGATTTTTACTGTGATGTCTTTTTGTGTGGTATCTGTATCCAGACTACATTGATTCACTCTAGGCGTATAGTATCACTCCTCGGACTTTACAGGAAAGTAGAGCAGCCCTGTTGTTGTTGTTAAGTGCCATCATGTCAGTCCTAAGTCATAGAGATCCTGTATAGGAATTTCTAGGAGCAGCTGGTAGATTTGAACCACCAATCATGCCATTAGCAGTCCATTGATTATCCTACAAGCCCAGACCAGGACCCCATAAGATTCCTGTAGTTCTGAACATTATGTAAATTACAAAATTAGGTAGTTTTCAGGGATCAGTGATGTAATACAATGTTTTTACTATGAATCTGTGTTTTTGACTCCTTCATTTTTTTTTTTTTCCTTTTTAACAATTTCATGTCACTGACCCACTAGGATAAGAAACTTCACTGATCTGGTCTTTCCTGTGAGGGAAAAAGAAATCACAAAATTTTGATTATTAGGCTTTCTGTGTACCCATTTAGTACTGTAAAGAGTTATACAACTTTAAAAATCCTCAGAAAGCCAAAATTGAGTCTTATTTAAGAAGGGATACAAGTAGTAAACCGAGAAGAGAGAAATGTAACTTTGATTTAGGCTGTCTCAGTAAGGTTAGCTATATATAGAATAGCAGTTCAAACCTGCCAGCTGCTTACTTGAAAACAGGGTCTCTATGAGTTGGCATCACCTTGTTGGCACTTAACAGCAACCAATAAGGAAAGAAGGTTCCTTTCAATTCTGGTATGTATTTTAGTAGGATCTGTTTTAGTATCTGTTTAGTTTAATAAGTTATTTGTGCACGCACGTGCGCACACACACACACACACACACACATATTCTAGAAAGCTATTGTTACAAGAAAAGTAAATGACCTATTTTGTTGCTGTTGTTAAGTGCCTTTGAGTTGGTTCCCACTCCTAGCTACCCTGTAGAGGGTTTCTGGGGAGTCTCTGGTGAGCTTGAACTGCCGACCTTGTGGTTCAAACACATTAACCCATAGCATGACAACAGACACATTTCTTTCATTGTTAACTTTGCTGGGTGTTTTTTTGCCTTCACAAAACAATTTAGCTTAAAATAACCTATTGCCATTGAGAGAATCCTGACTCCTGTCAACCATGGCACCATTGGGTACATTTGAATCACTGCCCTTTTGGTTACTGGCTGAGTGTTAACCATTTGTGCCTGCATACCCAGCGACATTAAGCTTTAAATAGCTATTGGAGGGGGGTGAGCCTGGATTTTTGACAGAAGTTCAAATTACTAAATTTCTGTCAAACGAGAATTGCTACACTTCAACTATGTAAACTTAGTGATTCCATTCTGCCTCTGCATTTGATGGTCTTCAGTGAAGCTTGCCAGACATCTTTCTGTCCATGAGTGAGATGTCCTTATAATTGGGGGCAGCTGTGTGATAGCAGTAATTAGACAGGCATGTTGAACACTTACCTTACAGCTGTTGGCAGCAGTGCTGTGGTTTACTCCAGCGTTCACTGTCATGGTGTGTTGCCTTTACACCTCGAGAGAACAACATTAATCTGTTAAGACACTTCTGTTGCTGTATCCTGACATGGGGGTTATCACATTTCAGTGAACACAGGAGGGAGAGTCAGCATCCTTCACCCTGGTGGCATTTCCGCATATGACAGACAACCACACGGCTCTAGAAAACACACTTTTTTTTGAAATGTTGAATACCAAATTTAAGTGTTCTGCCTTGTTTTATTACCCCATATATGATCAAAGATGTTGAGAAATTACTACAATTTTGCATTGCCTATTTTCTTTCCCAGACTGTCTTTTGAGTTTGAAACAAGAGAAGAAATTATGTCACATGGTTTATCTGTTTTGCCTAGGAAATATACTCAGTAGAAATATAGCAATACATTACATGTTTTGTATGTTTGAATGGTAAGCGTATTTGCAGTATAAATATAGCAAGAAGTTCAGTTTATTGTCTAGTAGTTAAGGAACAGGTTCTCTGGAGTTGGATTTCCTGGCACTGGTTTTACACCAAGTATATGTTCTTAGGTAGATTAACTCTCTGTTTCTATTTGCTCATCTGTAAAATGGACACCTGAAGTTGTTATAAAGCATAACAGAGTTAATGAATATAAAGTTCTTAGAGAGTGCTTAGTACATAGTAGGTGTTCAATAAGAGTTGGTTATTATTACTGGTGTGGCACTGTAGGATAAGTCCTGTAGTGCTAGTCACCAGGTCGTCAGTTCAAACCCACCAGCTACTCCTTGGAAATCCTGTACAGGATTGCTGAGTCAGATCAAACTTGAAAACACATGACATCAGTAATAGTATTACTCTAAAGGAGCTTATTATTGAATGTACTAAAAGGCCTATTTAAATGCATCTCATAGACTGGGAACAGTATTATAGTAGTTTTATCATTATATGTGTGTCCTCACTCAGTCAATAAATTCCTATAAATACTAGGAATACTGAGAACTACAGACCTGTGTAGAAAATCCAGTTGCTAACTTCAACAAACATAATATCAATTTTCAGGGTGAAAGATTCTCTTACTTAATAAATCTGCATTTATTTTCCCTTGTCAAATTTTACAGTCTTGTAAAGGTATTTCATACCTATGTGGAGAGGCGATCTGGTTTATATAGCTCATTATAAAAATTGTTTGAATATCATAATGGCTATGAAATGGAGTAATCATTCCTAGATTTTTCATCTTCAGACCAGCTCCTGTTTCCTGTTTCCATCTCAAACTGCTTAGCGGCACCACAGTGTAGAGAAAGTCCTGGATTTAAATGTTGGTTCTGCAGTTTATTAGCCTTGTAACATTGGACATCTTGTCTAAATCCCCCACCCTTGCCATTTCTTCACCTGTAAAGTGGAAATCATGAGCATCTTGTTGTTGTTATTTGCCGTGGAGTCGGTTCCAACTCATAGCGAGCTTGTATAGGGCTTCCAAGGCTGAAATCTTTACGGGAGCAGAAAGCCTCATCTTTCTCCCACGGAACAGCTGGTAGTTTCGAACTGCTGACCTTGCGGTTCACAGTCTGGTTCCTAACCACTACACTACCAGAGCTCCTTCATGATGATCTAACTTATGTGACATCCAAGATCTATTGGAAGTTAAATGAAAGTGATACAAGGAAAATGTTTGGAATATGCATTACTGGAAATCTAAGCTAAAAGAGCACAAGTTAAGGGAATAAACTAAAACCCTGTGGACTGGGGTCAGTCAATGGATAAGAGCAACTTTGACTTAAAAAATGAGGAGATAATGTTAAAATATCTGTGATGTTTCTGCTGGGAAGGAGGCATGGTCAGATAATTGTGGATAGGCTCTGAAATAAGGTGGAACAAATGAGAAAAGAAATCATGGGATTAGGATAATACTAGGTGTCCTGACTGAGGCATGGTCTGCTAGGGACCACTCTTAACAGTATTACTGCTGTAGGGATGATCCCACTAAAGAACTACAGGAGAATATAAAAATGTCCAAGTAAAGATAATAGAACTTATTTGATAATTTTCTAGTTAGATTTACATTTCATTTTCATAGTGCCAAAAGGCAGGGGTAGTATAAGAGTCCTAGTCCAATGCAATGCATAAAACAAAAAATAATATCACAGGACCACATAATCCTCCAAAATAGAAAGAATGTTGTAGAAGGTAGATTTGACTTCCAGAATAATTTCTATGCCTGGGTCTCTTCTTTATCAATTGCCTTCCAAATCCTTCCATATATACATATTCTCTCAGCAAACATTTGAGGCCTTATTTTGTACTAGGTCCCTGAGATTCTGTATATCTTCCAGCTTGTAAGTGTAGCTATTTGGGTGATTGACTACAGTGTCAGTCAAACTTTACACACATACACACACACACCAGCAACCTATGCCTTTATATAGGGCTCATTGACATGACTGCCGATGGTCCTTATACCATCTTTGATTTTGTTGTTTTTATCAGTTACCTTCAGGTCAAGTCTGATTCACAACAACCTTATATGCAACAGAGCAAAACATTGCCCAGTCCTGCACCTCTTCATGATCCTTGCTATGTTTGAATCAATTGGTTTGTCTGTAGATTTGATTGTAAGGCACAGATTCATTAAATGGCCCTATTTTTTTTACATGTGTTTTTGTTTTGTTGTTTTTAATGCCGCCTTTTGGTTGTGAAAATCAGATATAAAATCTGATTTTTTTTTTTTTATTAATACCCTTCCAATATGTGGCACCGAAGGATTAGCACTCAACCACAAGGTCGGTTTGAACACCAAGGTCAGCAGTTCAAACTCACCAGCCACTCTTCAGAAACCCAATACAGTGTCATTATGAGTTGGAACTGACATAAAGGCACTTAACAACAGCTATCACAATAAGCACAGTCCCTAACTGAGCTGATTGTAGCTCATGCCCTCAAATTTATCATCACAAAGAATCCTACTGTATTAGGCAAGTTGTAGCATTTAATTGTGAGAAGTGAAACTTTGAGGACTACCATGTATAAAAATCCCTACCCACAGAAATGGTTACTTTTGGGGAACTCAGAGTTAACACTTGTAAGAAGCTAACTTTGGGTGTACAAACATGGCCAGTGTAAATATTAGAAGTAAAATCTTCAAGTATTACTCCAAAGTTTTCTTTTTATGTTGGGGTGGCACTGTAGGATAAGCAGTGAACTACTAATCACAAGGTCTGTGCTTCAAACCCGTCAGCCCCTTCATGGGAGACAGATGAGGCTGTGTGCGCCTATAAAGATTTATCGTCTTGGAAACCCTACATCAGGTTTTTCTGAGTTGGAATCGAATTGATGGCAGTGGGTGTGGGTTGAATGAGAAATTCTACTTAATGTGCTGTGAGGATGTGTTTGAGCACAAAGGATTTATGCCATAATGTGTATCCAGAGATGGGGCAGTGGTGTTTCAGTGGTAGAATTTTCAGTTTCCTGTGAGAGACATTGTAATCCTGCCAGTGTACCTCATGAGCAGCCATCATGCACCCATCAGTGGGTGATGCTATATCATGAACAGGTTTTAGCAACACTTCCAGATTACCAAGGACAAGGAAGACAGGCTTGGCAATCCACTTCTGATAACCATCTACTGAAAGTCCTATAGATCACAAAGTTCTGATGTTTTATTATTATGCATAGAGTCATCATGAGTTGGGGACCAACTTGATGGCAGATAACAACAAAAACAACACATACCCATTCTTGAATTGCTAATGAGTTGGACATTGAACCAATGGCATGGTATTTCCAGGGTCCAGCTATCTTAACCCAAGTATGAAGTGTTATCCCCATTGCAAACCCATCTCACTAGGAGTCTTCCCCTTTTTAGAAGATCCTCCACTTCACCAAACATGGTGTCTTCCTGATAATATGTCCAAAGTATAAGAGACGGAGTCTGGCCATCCTGGCTTACAAGGAGCATCTTGGCTGCACTTCTTCCAATACAGATGTGTTTGATCTTTTGGCAGTCCACGGTACTTTTAGTAATCTCTTCTTTGGTGAATACTGAGGGAAAAGTAGTTGTCTCATTTTAGCACACAGGGAGCTGTAGTTAACTAGAGTCAGGAACAGACTATTTGAAGGATGCATCAGCTGGAGAACAGAGCATTGTCAGCTTCAGGTCACCATATTATCCTTGTGGCAAAAAATGGTGCCCTTGTTGGATGATGATTAACTTAACTCAAGATTACACACTACATCAGAAGCAGGAGATTAAAGGCTTACTATTTCCATTTGCATTTGCTATCTTTTTTCACAGCTGTATTTTTAATTTTTAAGCTGATAAGATACATTTTCCCTTTTATAGTCAACTTTGAGAGTGTAACTCAAAAGAGAAGACCAGATGGTAAAATATAAACCTCATCCAGTTAGTGCTTGACTATAATCTTCTCCCTGAGATAGTACAATGAGGGTGAAATATGATTAGTCAAAGAAATTTTGGAGATTTTCATCTCTTATTTATTTGCTGCTAACATGGCTATAGGAAAAGGACATCCTTCTGTGGCAGAGGACTGATTAATGATATTTGTGAGGCTTTCATTAACTAACATAATTGTCCATCACCAGTTTTCACTGTGAGGTTTGCACGTGCGTGCCAGCAGGCTTTTTCCGGGTTCTGTGCAGGGAAGACTTCGTGGGATCGCAGCTGAAAGCTCACCGTTGTTTGATAATATTTTGCAGGTTTCCTGTTTAATTTACTAGATGTGTTGAGACTCTTCAGATTAGCTGTGTAATCAAACATGCAGAGTAATGGTATGAGATAATTTTGTATTGTCTGATCCTTCAGAGAACTGAAATAACAATGTATCTATCTAGTGCCACATGCTATCAGCATACTCGTGCTAAAATTAATTTCCTCTTCTTAACAGAGTAATATGTGATATTTATATATGTTTGAGCAACAAGTGCACAATAGATGTTTTAGGAAACAGGCTTATTATCCACTTATAGTAACTTAGATTAAGACATTTACAAAAAAAATCACTTTGATCACTAATCTTTTCTTACACATTAAATTATTAGAATAAATGTACATATTGCCTAAATGTTTTAGTGGGTCTAAATGTATAAGGAATGTTTTAGATTACCACCACAATAATTTTCTACAAATATGGAACGTAGAAATGGAGAGATAGGCACTTTTTTAGTATACCTATGTACATTGAGTTAGAGTAAGAGGAGTGTCTTGTGAACTTTGAAAACCCTTTTAAACACTTAAAGTCTGTAAAAAGAAGCACCTGTAAAATGTGTGGCGTTGCTCTGAGGGTTTTTGTGTTTCTATTTTTAAAGCTTGTTATTTGCACTTTACTGTCTGTCTCTGTTGATTCATTTCTGGGGGTGTGGATACATTCATTTTAATATATAAAAACTATTATTGCTCAAGCAAGTTTGAAACAGATTTAGACAGAAACTGCTTAAAACTTGTTCTGCCATTAAATTGTTTCAGGGTGTGGGACAATCACATCTTTAGAAACACATTGAAAGCAAAATTGGGAACTGTGGCAGACCAAATAAAATTAATGCAGACAGAGATTCTCAAAGCACCTGGTGCATTTGAGGCATTAGCTTAGCATTGGCTTTTTTTTGTTTTCAACTGATACTTAAAAAACAGACCACTTACCCTTAGACAAGAATTAAAAGGCAACTAATTTTTTTGTAGTTATAAAGTCAAGCACTTAAAAAAAAAAAAAAAAAAAAAGTGGCCCCAAGCTTAGAACTACTCTGGCCCTTATAAAGTAATACCTGAGTATTAGAAAGTACTTCATAAAGTCAGAGGAAAGAGCTTTTCGTTTTCTTTTTTTTCAATGTAAGTAAATGAAATTATTGCATGTAAGTAAACCATATGACTAAGAACCTTCTGTATCCCGTTAACATTTGTTGTTCTTGTTGTTAAGTGCCTTTGTGTTGGTTCTAGCTCATAGTGCCTTGAGTACAACAGAAGGAAACACGGCCCTGTCCTGCATCATCCTTACAATTGTTGCCTTGTTTGAGTTCATTGATGTGGCTGTGTCAGTCCATCTCATTGAACGTCTTCCTTTATTTCCCTCTACTTTGCCAAGTATGATGTCCTTTCTTCAGAGACTAGTCCGTGCCGATAACCCATCCAAGGTACATTATCCTGCTTTCTAAAGAACATTTTGTCTGTACAACTTTGGAGATAGATTTGCATGCACTTCTGGCAGTTCATGGTATATTCAGTGTTCTCCTCCAGCATCACAATTCAAAGGAAGCAATTCTTCTTTAGCCTTCCTTATTCATTGCCAGTTTGCTTATGTTGTTCTTAGGTGCTGTTGAGTCAGTTCCAATTCATAGAGACCCTGTGTAAGGTTTCTGAGGAGCGGCTGGTGAGTTTGAACAGATGACCTTGAAGTTCAAACGGACCTTTATGGTTTAGTGCTTTTCCTACAGCACCACAGCAGGGCTTGCTTATTGGCAGTTAAAAATATACCATGGTTTGTGTTAGGTGCATCTTAGTTCTTGAAGTGACATGTTTAATTTAAAATACGTTCAAGGGGTCTTTTGCCCAGTTTTGCCCACTGTAATATGTTGTTTAATTTCATAACTGTTGATTCAATGGTTGTTCATTGTGGATCCAAATAAAATGAGATCGTTGACAATTGCAATATTTTGTTTATTTATCATGATGTAGCTTATTAGTCCACTTGTGAGGAATTTCATTTTATATTGGGGTGCAATCCCATCTTGACGACTCTTCATCTGTAAGGGCATTGCAGGCTGTTAATGAGTCTTCCTCCAATTCTTCTTCTGTATAGTCTAGCTTCTTAGACTGTTCATTAACATAGAGCTATAATTTTATATTTCCTAACCAGGCTCGCTATGGGTTGGAACTGACTCAACGGCACTTAACAACAACAACAGCAACAACAAAATTGGCATGGTGGCTCTGTAGGATAAACACTGAACTTCAAACCACAAGGTTGATAGTTTGAGCTCACCAGCTGCTTCACAGGAGAAAGATGAAGCTTTCTGTTCCTGCAAAGATTTACAGTCTCAGAAACCCTAGACAGGATCTCTATGAGTTAGAACTGTGCTTAAAAACAACAATAAGCAAAAAAGAAAAGAAAACAAAATTGTATCATTGTGTATAACTAAAACAAAAAATCCATTGCCATTGAATTGGTTATGACTCAGAGTGACCCTAGAGGTAAGAGTAGAACTACCCCTTAGGGTTTATGAGGCTGGAAATCTTTATGGAAGCCGATGACCCATCTTTCTTTTATGGAGTGACTGGTGGGTTCAAACCACTAACCTTTCTGTCAGCAGCTGAGCACCCATAAACCATGCAGGTCCAAATATTTGCTCATATTTTTACTATAAATCTGTGGAATATACAGAATTGTTTCAATAGTATGTTTAAGTGGGAAGATAAGAATTTATGTTGTGGTCAAGTATATTGGATATTTGAATTTATGCTCTGCCAGGCATGAAGGAGGGATTTTACATTGCACTGTTCTAGAAGATGCCATTGCCAGCAAGGTCCCCGTAGGCCAAGAATGCAGTTGTATGGCTCTGCTGTTGACTCACAGATTTGTTTCTCCATTTTTGCTATGGAGGATTTTGAGTTCATTTCTTAACACATCTTTTCTTTGAAAAACTGAATATCCTCTTACTGTAGATGGATTGTCCTGTATGACAGAGCAGGACATTATTACAGGTGGGAAAGATTGCAAAGTGAGGGTAGTTGGAACCTTTTTGACTTCTGATGGATTTGAAATTATGTGCTTGAAACTTGAACATTAATAAATGTTCATATATCAAAGTCTTGTTTCAAGAGTGGGTTCTTTTTTTTTTTTTTTTTTTTTTCCTTTTTAATGTAATTGAGTCCTGGTGTGGCACTGTGGATTAATGCACCAGACTGCAAGGCCAGCTTGAACAAGCTTACCAGGTGTTCTTTGGAAACCCTAAACAGGGTTTCTATGTGTTGGACTTGACTAGATGGCACTTAGCAGCAACCGCAACAGCAATGTAACTGAATTTGTTCCAGCTTGTTGATGTAGCACTTGATCTGGACATTACATGTCCATTCACAAGCATCACGAAATTAGTTTTGGGGCATCCTTTACTGTCTCCTGGGTAGGCGTAGCATTTTGCTACTCTAAACAATATATTTTTCTTTGCAGAACAATGCTTATGGATACTTAGCCCTTCAGGTTGGTTTAGTGTAACATACTAATTTTTAGAGGCCTAGCAAATACACCATTGTTTACTGGTGATGGAGGCTGAAAAAAAGAGAGAGTGGGTTCTTTAAACTAAGAACTACTGTGTATCCAAAAGTTTCTGCCTCATTATGTCACAGACCATCTCTTAAGTACAAAAGTCTCTGTATATGAACTCTAAAAGGGAGACATAGATGCTGATCTGCTAGGAGAGAAACTAGTGCTCCCACCGAGGATTTAGTGATGGTGGTGGTGGTGGTGGCGGTGGTGTGCTGTGGAGTCGGTTGTGACTCATAGCAACCATGTATAGGGTTTCCAGGCTATAAATCTTTGTTATTAAGTGCCATCAAGTTGATTCCAACCCATAGTGACTCTGTATAGGGTTTCCAAGGAGCAGCTGGTGAGCTTGAACCACCAATTTTGCAGTTCAAATGACTTTGCAGTCTGATGCATTAGCCCACAGCTCCACACCAGGCAGAAAATCTCATTTTTTCCCCATAGAGTGGCTGGTAGATGTGAACTTCTGACCTTGTCATTAGCCACCTAGTTTGTAACCAACTGTGCTACCGGGGTAATTTAAAGGACCTAGTGGGTGTCCCAAACTCATGGCTAACAGGTTGAACCATATATGAGGATATCTGTGTAGTAGTTATTGTTGTTGTTAAGTGCTGTTGAGTAGATTCTGACTTCTTATGACCCTGTACAGGGTTTCCAAGGAGCAGCCGGTGAGTTTGAACCATTGACCATTTGTGCGGTGCCACTAGAATAATTCAAATTGAGGGTATAATCTGAGGGATTCATTTATAAATTACAACTTGAATATTCTCAAGACTTTCCTTTGTGACTACAATCTTAGCCAAGCCTTTAAAAGTATTTAATGATAGCCAGGACATTTTATTTAATGGCAAAAAGGACAGGAGACAAAATAGGGCAGGCAAGGAAGAGCCAAGACTTTTTTCCCCCCTTTCTATATATGCAGACATGTAATATCTAGTTTCTGTTTTATCTGAAGTTTGTTGAAGACATCATGACATTTCACTACTAAATGCTTAGCACATATTTCCAAAGAATCAGGACATTTCCCTACATAACCACAATATATTGATCACAGTTGAGACATTTCTTTCTGATATAATATCTTTATTCAGATTTTTTTCAGTGATTCCAATAATTTTTATAACTTTCATTTTCAACCTGAAGCAGCATCCAACCACAGTGTGTTTATTTGCCGTGGCTCTTTAAACTGATTTTATGTTATATCTAGTTTTACCGTCATGCTTAGTCATTTATGACATGGCAATTTTAAAGTCCAGACTAATCGTTTCATAGAATACCCCTCAATTTGAATTTTTCATATTGCTGTGTCATGTTTTAAATCAACTTCCTAATAAATGAATGAATGGGTGAATGAATGAGGAGAGGCATTCTGGCTTTAATTGTATCCCCCAAAAGACATGTTGTAAATCCTGACCTCTAAGTTTATGGTTATAACCCCTTTGGGAATGGTTTGTCTTTGTTTTGTTAGTGAGGCAGGATTAGTGTAGGGGCCTATCTTGAGTCAATGTTTTTGAGATATGAAAGTGATTTATAAAAACAAGTTAGGCAGCAGAGAAGAGGGAAGAGAGATGCAAACCCACATGAAACTTGTCTAGCAGCAGAAGCTCCAAAGAGACAAGGACCTTCAACGAGAGCCAGCAGAGAGAAAATTCAGACTTCTAGTCTTCCTAACTGTGAGAAAATGCATTTCTGCTAAAATCACTCCAGCTGTGTGTAGTATTTCTGTTATAGCAGCATTAGTACTGGGCTGTTGACTGCAAGGTTGGCGGTTCAAACCCAGCAGTCTTGCTTCAGAACCTGAGGGCATTTAGCAACAGTAACAGATAACTTAGGCAGGAGGGGCTGAAGAAAGGGAGACAGAGAAAGGGAGGAAAAAGGAAGGAATGAGAGAAAAGAGGAGCAAAAGAGAAACAGACATGATATAATAATGGTTCAATACAACTAAAACACAAGCAAACAAAAGAACAAACCAAGTCTAATAGACTTATATCCATACTAATTGAGAAACATGTGGGGTGGGCTCTTATTTTAATTTATAGCTATCTAAAATTCTGTGTTTAGATGCAAAGAAGGAACCTTGAGGGTTTTGGTTGTGTGCCAGGTTGAATGTAGAATTCATTGAGAACAACAAACAATTCTAACTAGTTATTTTAGCCTTTATGTAAAATAATGAAGCAGTTCATTTTCAATATGTGCAAGCCATTTTACTTAGTGTCATTTAGCTCCAGCAGACTTTTTTCTTTAAAACTCTTCACCAGAATTAGAACACTGAAAATGATCTCAAAAAGTTAATAGAAATATACAGAGCATTCCAGATTAATGAGAATTTAGTCTGTTTTTAAAAACCTCCATTTAAAAAAAAAAAGAAAAAGACTCTTAAGAAAGCTGTTCAGGGAGTGAATCTTATTTTCAAGCTGTCAAGAAAAAGAACCAGACAGAATCATCAGGTATCAAAGGCTAAGAACAGCTGAAATAAGTTTTCTAGCTTGCCAGCATGTCCACCACATTAAGTGCCTGTTTCCCCACCTCATCTCCCAGTCCCCAAATAAATAAAAAAAGGCGGGCGTGTAACTGTAGGAACATTGCTAAGAAATCACAACGTTCAAATGGTTTTTGCTATAATTCATTGGAACCTTCATAGGCTCATTCCTGCCAGCTTTATGATTTACTTGGTAAGGGCTTAGTGAAGAAAAACAAATGTACCCTGAGTAGGAAAGGTACTCCATTTCCTGTTCATGTCTAATGTGGCTCTGATTGCTGTCCTTGGAGTGGTGCTGGCTTTATCCAGTGAATAATTATGCACAGAATCAGCAAGGTGTAGTCTCGTTTGCCTGGGTGTGTTTTCTGGCCCTTCCTGTTAATTCCCGAAGTGGGGCAGACATCGTTGACTTTTGCTAGGTACAGTAGAAACAGAGTTTTTGAGATCTCAGGTTCTGTGAGGTAGATTATCAAGATTTTTGGTGCAAAAGCAAGTCTTTCATTCATATATTTATTTTAAGAAAGTTTATGAAAGAAATCAATCATATCTATATCTATTGCCCAATTTTATACTCATCCTCTCCCAGCTGCCATATCGTTTTGAAGCAAATTTTAGATACAACATTTCATCCATAAATGCCTATTGATGCAACTCTCAGTCCTCCTCAAGAGCTCTGCTGTGCGCCACATCCTGCAGAGAAGAGAGGTTCTGAGCAAGTCTACTCCTATAGCAATAAAGGATTCCCATTCTGCAGCCATTTTAAATCTACCCTCACAATTTCTGCCCTATCTGAATAAAACTTGTATTTTTATTTTTTCAAAAAATATATCTTTGTAGATAATAGTTTTTGAAGAAGTTTTGCTTAAAATAAGAAACATGGGTGTTTAAAATATTCTACATGTTATGCACAATTTAGATCCTCCCAGTATCTGTTGAAAATATTTAGAATGGTTAAATCTGATCAAATTGATAACTTGACATACGAACAAGGTGGTCATCTGGAATGATCATTTGCTGTGTAGGTGACTGCAGTTGTAGACCCAATAGAAGAGTAATGTTGCCAAAGAATTGAAGAAAGGAGACAGTTTTAAGATTTATACATTATCTTTGTTTTGGCGGGCCATCTCTGAACATAGAATTGTGAGAAGAGCCCAGCGTCACCCCAACTCCCTACAGATTTTGTTACCATGGGCACATCAGTCTCTTTCCTATAGTCTTCATTTTTAAAATGGGTATAACTCCTGCTGTACGCAGTCATGGTACTGCTAGGAAGATAAGTTGTGATCTTGAATACCAAGGCAATTTAAAAATAATGGCACGCTCATATTCTCCCTTTACCTCAAGCCCATGGTTTTTGAAATTACCAGTGTTCAGGATTTGTAATGGCATCCAAGAATGATCAGGATTGAAGACAAAACTAGAATAATTTGCTTGTAAGAGTCATTTTTATTTATAAGCTAGATTCTCTCTTTTTCCCCCTCAATATATTTTTTGGGGCATTGTATTTTTCTCCCAAGTTGTGATTGATTTTGCCTGACCCCCATTCCCCCCGTTTTTTTTTTTTTCTTCCTCAGTTAGTACAGCCATTGGGAATGGAGTCTTGATCAGGCTCACCCAAAATTAATATGTTTCTCTTAGAAAGGTTGCCAAATGACTTGTCTTTTTTTTTTCTTCTTCTTTTCATTTTCAGCCTTGCCTCCCCGGTTGAAAGAGATGAGAAGCCAAGAATCAGCTGCAGGTTCCAAACTAGTGCTTCGCTGTGAAACCAGTTCTGAATACTCCTCCCTCAGATTCAAGTGGTTCAAGAATGGGAACGAATTAAACCGAAAAAACAAACCACAAAACATCAAGATACAAAAAAAGCCAGGGTAAGTATAATTCATGTAATATCAGAGACTGCTTCACAATAGAATAATCTGATAATATAAGAATGTAGAGCTTACTAAATCTATTTACTCTCAAACAGCATGATGTACATTAATTGAAAAAGATTTTCTTATCCTATAAAGACCAGAATTTGTGTCATTACATAGTAAATAATTTGGAAGAAATGCAAGGATGAATGGGAGAAAGTGATGGGAAGAGATGAATGGGAGGAAATAAGACAGCATTAGTATATCTGCTGTAATAGCAATAGATTAGATCCTAAAAGTCAGATTTAAAAAATAAATAAATAAGAGAACTACTCTTTTGAATACCAATGTCTTACTTACTAACTGCCTTTTAAGAGCGCATATGAAAGGAGTTGGAATATCATCAGTAAAATTTGGACTATTTCCAAGTAAGGGATTAACACATGTACTCATATCTAGTGAAGATTTTAAGAAGCCCTGATAGCATAGTGGGTTATGCATTGGGCTGCTAACCACAAGATCAGCAGTTCAAGGCCACCAGCTGCTCCTTGGAAGAAAGATGGGGCTTTCTGCTCTCATAAAGATTTAATGTTTTGGAAACCCTGTGTCACTATGCATTGTAACCAACTTGATGGTATATAGCAGCAGCAGTAATGATTTTAATTGACTATTGTCATGGTTACGAATCAGGCTGCAAGCCACAAGGTCAGCAGTTCGAAACTACCAGCTGTTCCACGGGAGAAAGATGAGGCTTTCTGCTCCCATAAAGATTTACAGCCTCAGAAACCCTGTACAGGTTAGCTATGAATCGGAACTGACTCCACAGCACATAACAACAACAATTCTGTCAGACGACATCACCGCTACAGCAGATTTAGAATTTAGCAATCTTGAGTAACTAGAATCTAAAATTTTTCTGCCTCCTTGAGCCCATATTTGGAAGGATATCCATGATGAAATGTGGTCTAGATTTACTTCAAAAGGGTGTTCCATTATTATTCTTACACTCTTCTTTTTTTGCCTTAAGAATTTGCTTTTCTTCTGCTATCAAACATTTACCCATTAGTGCATTTACCCATAACTACCATTAGTGGCATAAATGATTTAAAAAATGCTTAACCGCTAACCGCAACATTGGTGGTTTGAACCCACCCAGAAGCTCTTTGGAAGACCAATCTGGAGATTTGCTTATGAAAGGTCACAACCTTTAAAACTCTATGGAGCAGATCTACTCTGTGGCATGTGGGGTCAGCCTGAGTCAGTATGAACTGAATGGTAACTAACAATAGTAATATCAAATTATATTTTAATATTAGAAAAGAGGTAATTATGTTGGCATGATGTTTCTAAACATTGTGACAACCATAACAGTGACCCCGACTCTAAATACATCCCACACCTCAGAGAGTACAAATAAAATCCCAGATATGATGACAAAAACTAGTAAACAAGTTGCCATCTAATTGACTTTGAGACTTGTGGCAATGATGTTTGTGTCAGAGTGGACCTGTACTTCATAGAATTTCCTGTGGCTGATATTTTTGAAGTTGATCAACAGACCTTTTTTCCCAAGATGCCTTCAGTTATACTCAATCCTCCAAGTTTTAAGTTAACAGCTGAGTTTGGAACAAAAGGATCTCCCCCTCTACAGGATTATAGAGGACACCTACCAAAAAGGCGTCACGCATCATAAGCATGTGAAAACAAGTGAATGTAATGGGAACTTAATTTAATTTTATTAAGATGTTCAACTGCTATAATGACAATAATTAGTGTTTTCCACTGGCCCCCACCCCAGGTCCATAATTTTATTAACTACAGCGCTTACTCTTTTAATTGATTATGTCAGTAAAGGTCTGTTGATTTGGAAGTATGATCTGAGAGACAAAGGGTGAGAATCATTTTCTGCTACAGACTGCTCTTCAAAGATACAAATATAATACTATAAACTGAACTGGTGGTTTTTTTTTTTTTTCTTTTATATGCATAATCTTTTTCTTTTTTACAACTTTCTAATCATTCTAGTAGGTAGTAAGGGCAGTTGAGCATTTAACACATGGTTGCTATAATTTTGCAGATGAGGAACTTGTTGTTAGGTGCCATCGAGTTGGTTCCAACCCATAGTGACCCTGTATATGTATGGATTTCTGAGAAATGGCTAGTGAACTTGAACTGCTGACCTTGCAGTTCAGATGGCTTAGCAATCTGGTGCATTAACCCACAGTGCCACAGCAGGACTCATGATGAGGAACTTGAGGATCAAAAAGTGTTAGGACTTGCCTTCAGCTATACAAATAGTAACCAACTAAGCTGGAACACATACACTTCTTGCCTTTTTTAAAAAAAGGAAAACATCTTTAATAATATGCGCATGTGTTGGGTAGTCAAGATTCAGTGAGTAAATTGAAAAGATAAGTATATATGTTTCTTATAGTGAAGTTTAAGAAGCGAAGTAATTTTAGACATCAGATTGAATATATTTTGGTGTTTGTTATGTTTTCTATTAAACAAGTCAGTAAGAAACTAAGTTTACTGCAAATGTAGGATAGCAGTTTCATTTATTTCTGTGTCACTTTCAAATAGAATAAGTTATATGAAGTACCTATAAAAGCTTGATCACTAAACCACCCAGTAATGCCAAGGAAGAAATGTTTAGTGATCTGCTTCCATATCGATTAGAGCCAAGAAAATGTTATGGCGCAGTTCTATTTGGTACCACATGAGGTTCTCATGAGTCCGAATTAACTTGTTAGCAGTGAGTAATTTTTATGAAAGTATGGAAAATCAAAGAGGCACAGGGTGCTATATTTATACCCATGAGGCCATAGGATTGTATAGAAATGATATAGCTCACCTCTATGTAAAGCATAGGAATTCTAGAATTAATGTGTTGAAGCGCTGTTACAGCCAGACAACTTTAGGTTATTTAGAAAGTTGTTTACACTGAGGCAAATTCTTCTTTATTATAGCTCAAAGTTTTGTTAGGAAGATGAAATATCTAGCACATTCTGTCAGACAATAAAACTGTGTCAAACTGAAGATTTTTGACGTTGGATGCCATGGAGTTGAAAAGAGGGTGAAACCCTAGAAAGCAAGAGTTGTGAGGAGCAGATTTGACTCTGTTGAAGAGAGAAAATTCCCTGTGGCTGGTGTGTGAGGGGGCATGAGAGTTACAGAGAAGGAGCAGAGACAGCAGTAAGAAGCATGTTAGGGCATACAGAGGCCAGGCGAATTGAAGCAGTGGGCATCTGTGGCAGAGTGAAGAGCAGCTTTTGTCTTTTTTTGGACAAACTGCTGTTTGTTGACTAGAGAAATGAATACAACATGAACCCTACCCTTAAGAGGCTTGATCTAGTTGAGACACAGATGCCAACTGTTACAACATTCAGTAGTAAATTCTCTGATAGTGTTTTAGAAGAATTTAACAAAGATGATGAGGGGAGGGGACCCAGTCAGGGAGGCTTGTGATAAAGAAATGAGGAGGAAGATTGTTCAGAGAGGGTGAGGTTGAAGGAGTAGAACAAAGCATCTTGTTTAATGCCTGCAGACAAACAACTGAAGTAAGGTACTTAATGTTTAAAAAAAGATTTTAAAAAAGAAATTCACCACCTAGAACGAATATGTGTTTGAAAGGGCTCATGTATACTTTAAGAGGCAATTTGTTACATGCCTTGGATGACATATAAAGGTATCATTAGTATTCAGAAAAGCATTTTCCTATTGGCTTCATTGGTCCAGACAGCTAAGAGCACTGTCTACATATTAATAAAATTCCATTATACCGGAAAGGCCAATATTCAGAAATTACTTCTTTTAAACAATAGCTTTGCTGGAAAGCATTAAATGGATAAAAAAGCATTTTATTCAAGTTATGTGACTATAAATTGCTCTTGGCAAAACATTTAACATATTTGGTCCTTTTAAAATTAGACATGCTTTGTGTAGAGTAGCCAGCTACTTGATAAGTGATCAGCTTCCCAGTTTTCAGAATTGGATATTCTGTCATTTTGAAGTTTAGTCATTAAAAAAAAAATTGATAATGTTAGCTTTCTTAAAGCTAAAGGACACTACTGAATTTAAATTAAATTAACATTAGCAAGGGGTTCTATTATTTTAATTTGAGCTCTGGTAGCCTAGTGGTTACGAATCAGGCTGCGAACTGCAAAGTCAGCAGTTCGAAACTACCAGTTGCTCCACGGGAGAAAGATGAGGCTTTCTGCTCCCGTCAAGATTTACAGCCTTGGAAACCCTGTACAGGGTCGCTATGGGTCGGAACCAACTCGACGGCACTTAACAACAACAATAGCGTAGTGGTTACGAATCGGGCTGAGAACCTCAAAGCCAGCAGTTTGAAACTACCAGCTGTTCCGCAGGAGAAAGATGAGGCATTCTGCGCTCCCGTAAAGATTTACAGCCTTGGAAACCCTGTACAGGGTCCCTATGAGTTGGAACCGACTCCACAGCACATAGCAATGATGACAACAACAACAACAATTAATATAAGTAGAATAAATAGTATAATACCCTTTTAAAGACTAAATTAGTATTCTGAGAATGAAGGAACTTTTTTGCTGTATGTAGGTGGTAATGGTAGTGAACAGGAATACTTGGATTTGAAATAGTTTTCACTATAAGCCCCGTGTCTTTTCACAACTACTTGTGATTGTTCTATATATAGCATATCAGTTAGTAAAGGTAGAAGGCTGGGGCATGTTCAGGGGTAAGGCAACATCTTTACACCCTCGGAAACCCTGTACAGGGTCACTGTGGGTTGAAACCGACTCGATGGCACTTAACAACAACAACAATCTTATTTTTCAGTTTAATCTATACAATTATAATAATTTTTCTTTACTAAGAGCACTGGACTGCTAACCCCAAGGTTGTTAGCTTAAACCTATGAGCCACTTTTGGGGACAAAGATGAAGCTTTCTGCTTCTGAAAAGATTTACAGCCCCAGAAACCCTATATACATTTGCTATAGAGTCAGAATTGATTAATGTCCAGACTGTTAACGGTTTGCAGTGGTTAATTGGTTACTTGACTCAAACCATATCTTAGGTTGTAATCAACCAATCCTGTATCACTTTTAGTGTCAGATTGAGAAATTTCCCTAGGAATCTCTTTATTTAAAATAAAATATTGACTTTTATCCAGTCTTTAATCTAGGTTTCCTTTTCACATTTTATAACATAGCAGCCAGAATTTCCTTTTAATCCCTTAATGTTATGAAAAAAATTCACACCAATGTGCAGTTTCTATTATTTTTAAAAATAATATGTCTTTTAATCTTGGATGCTGCTGATAAACGTTATTCCTTCATGTTTTTCCTATAAATTGGAATTTACATTTGAGCCTTTGCTTATTTTATTTGGCTAAGCATTGTGTGAGACCAATTAAAAGAAAAGGGAGCTGCCCTAGTGTTATGTTTCTGTTTATCTCCTTGTTCTGGTTTCCTTTGCCTGGTGGATGATTTTGATCATGAAAACTTCTTAAAGAGTCTGTGTGTGATAGATTTATTTTAGGGTCTGTCAGATTGACCTTATTTAAATATCTGCTCTGTGTTAGCCTTTTTAAAGGCCAACTTCCTATTGTTTGTGTATGTTGCACATTTTGAGTTCCCTTAATTGTGTTTCAGCTATTTTACCTTGTATGTATTTTATTTTTGCTTAAGATGGAACTTGATTTGTAAACATTTGTTGTTGTTTTTTTTTTAAGGAGAATTACTTCTCCTATTTGTCCATCATTGCACGTTTTTGGCTCCAATTGGAAAAGTGTATACATATTCCCATATCTTATTAGCTAAGCAGCTGTAACAGGTCACTTTAACTTTCTGTGGCAGGAAATCTCAATTTCCTGAACATATAAGTGGAAATACATAAATCTGTTGCTGAGTTGATTTTAACGCATTGAGAATTCAAATGTGTGTCAGAGTTGAATTGTGTTCCATAGGGTTTTCAAGGTTTGATTTTTTGAAAGTACATCACCAGACATTTTCTTCTGTGTGCCTCTGGGTGAACTCAAACTTTTAGCTTTCATCTAAAAACAGGGTTTTACTGCAAAAAGAGTTGAAATGAGTAATCTAATTTAATCTTTCTCTGTATAGTGATACTATTGTAAGATAATTCTTGTTAGGTGCTCATCTAGACTTGAATCCTTCCAAGGAAAAAAACCAATTCTTCCCCAAGATGTTCTTTTGGTTAGCGGTTGAGGCTGTTAACTCTTTGTACCACTTGAGACTCCAAAGTGGGAACACTACTTCTTTCTTATGATTATTATCAGATATTTGGTAAGGAAGGTGGGTCTGTATGACACAGTGGTTGCCTAAGAAGTCCTTCTTCCCTTCTCTGTCCTTCTCACTCACTAGTCACAGTGAGATAGTATCTGAAGCAGTATGGAACAAAAACACACATTCTCTCTCTCTGTCACACACACACACTCTCTGATGCTTAAGAATCTATATGACCTATTAGGCATCAGAGAAATGGAATTGTATAAACTGAGATCTTCAGTGCATGTGTTTAAATTGTCTTGACCACCAATCTATGGTGGAAGAATCACGTTAATTAACAACTAAATAATAGCAGTTGGAACCTGGAATCTGGAACCTGGAATCAATTTTGCAACTGCACACATAATAAGCTACTTGGTTTTTATACATAAAATGAAAAAGAAATGAATAATTAGAACACTCACAAATCAATTTATATTAATTTCTTTATATATATATATATATATTTCTTATTACAAAAGTAACACATACTTACTATAAAAATGTGTATTTCAGGAATGTAGAGTGGACGTATAATAAAAGCTCACACTTTCTAGGAGCTCACTATATTTTAACACTTTGTGTGAATTAACTCTTTCAATACTTTAAGAAAATGCAACTGCATTGAAACACCGAACCTGCCAGATCCCCAGATAACCCATCAATTAAAATAAAAAACTTAGTTTTGTGATTCAAAGAGAATTAAAAATTCTTCTTTCAGTTGGCTTCCTTCCTATAGACAGACAGTGTGTGGTAGCCTTTTGAAGAGAGAAAGAGCTTTACTTTACCTATATTTTACAAAGTATAGGTCTAGAAAGACCTATATTTTACCTATAACTAACAAAGCTCCGAATCTTGTTGTAATATGTAATTTTCTATAATTCGTAACATAATTGGCTACTTCTACTTTCCTACTAGAGTTCTTACATGGTACAGATCATTAACCCATTCAGTTGTTAACTGAAAGATCGAAGCTTCACGTCTACCCAATGATACCTCTAAAGGCCTGGTGATATACTACTGAAATATTAGCCATTGAAAAATTCTGTGGAGCGAAGTTCTACTCTGACACACATAGGATAGGGTCACTGTGAGTCAGAATCAATTTACTGACAACTGGTAGGACTTTCTTACGGCTTCCCATTCCAACTCTTATGACATAAGGATTGAAGACTCTCATAGTGAAGGTGTATGATTGGAACTCAAAGGGGAAGTCTGATGATTATCTAGATCAGTGCTTTGAAATTGAGCCTCTGGAGAATCCTTCTTTCTGTTAAATTATGGAATCAGTTACCAACTACTTTCTCTGTGATATTTTAAAATATGAGACTCTGATTTAAGCTTTCATCTAAAAACAGGATTTTGCTGCAAAAATAGCTGAAACCAGTGATCTAATTTAATCTTTCTTTGTATAGTGATATTCTTGTAAGATTATTCTTGTTAGATGCTATCCAGACTTGAATCTTCCAAGGGGAAAAAAAAACTCCTTCCCAAGACATTCTATTTTTGAATAGCTCAAAAAGTTCTTCCTTATAAAACGATCTAAAATATGTCTTCTTTTCCTGTAAGATGTACTCTTACCTTCATTTCATTTCATTTTCCTGATAACAACCATGAAATATATTCGACTAACTACTTGGGTTTTGTTGATAACCACTTGAGTTGGAACTCTGTTTCTTTAACAGAACTCTTTCCAGGAATACAGAGTTCTAGGTTCTGCTCAGTTCACGTCGGTTTCTTCTGCAGTCCTTTCCGGATTGATAATTCTCATCCAATGCCACTCCAAAGTATAATTCACATGCAGTCCAACCAGTGAGGAGCATATTGGAATTTTTGCCCAATTTGATTTATGCTCTGTTTTGTTAATTTGTATGGAGAGTGCATTAGTTTCCTTTTGTAACAGTTGTATAAAATATGTGAATGTTAAATTTATACAGCTAACTGAAAGTCTTATTATTTTTCTTCTATGTGAATTATTGTCAAGGCACATCTTACCTTTTGTGTGTTTCTCCCACTGTTTGTTGATCCGGAAATGTATTTGTTAATGCTTATCTTGATTAAATTGAATCTTGCTCTTAGCCCAATAATGTTCAGCCCCGGAATTCCCAGGGGTGTTGTCTATAAAAAGGATTCCATGGCCTCAAGTCATGCTAACCCTATAAATTCACAGTACATAACTGAAAACAAAACAACCCTGTATGAATTTTTTTTATATATATAAAAGCTTACTTAGTTTTAATGTAAGATTTATTTGGGCAAAGTGATTTTTTTCTTGTTCTATTGTCTCCCCCCTGCCTTTTTGAAGGCGTGATATCTGCCTAGACCTTTAAGACTTTTGATTTTAGGAATTATGTCTTTAAAATGATGGTAACTACAAATTTGATTATTATATTTCTTGGAGTTTGCTGTTGTTTTTGTTGTTTGCTGTTGAGTCAGTTCTAAGTCATGGTGACCCTTCTGAGAGGAGTAGGTGGATTTGAATGCCAACTTTGTGGTTACCAGTCCAGTGCTTATCCTAGAGCTCTACACCAAGGCTTTTATCGTTTATAGTTTAATCCAGTTCAAATAGTGATCACACATAATTAAGAAAGAACTCTGCATATCACTAAGGACTAATCCTACATTTATATAAATTGGAAAGAAGAAAATATGTATATTCTTATGGTGCTTTTATAATAATTTAGATTCTTATTATTATTATTATGTGCTGTGGAGTCGGTTCCGACTCATAGTGACCCTGTACAGGGTTTCCGAGGCTGTAAATCTTTACAGTATCAGAAAGCCTCATCTTTCTCCTGTGGAACAGCTGGGATTTTCAAACTGCTGACCGTGAAATTAGCAGCCCGATTCATAACCACTACACTAGCAGAGCTCCTAGTTTTGGGAATCCACTTTTCTTTTGGGTGAGGATATTACTCCTCATCCTGATATTCTTCATTGTTTTATTTCTATTTATTATTGTTAGTAGTCTCATTTGTTGTTGTTAGTGCTGTGGAGTCAGTTCCAACTCATAACGACCCTGGGTAGGGTTTCCGAGGAGCAGCTGGTAGGTTTGAACTGCCAACCTTGTGTTTCACAGTCCAGTGTGGATCCTACAGAGCCAGCAAAATGTGCTAAACTTTGGGATGTTTATACCATTGCTTCTTCCTGTTCTTCGTGGGTGTCAGTCATGAAGGACACTTGTCATGTGTGGGCAGACTTCTTATTAATAAGGAGTTCTGGTGTTGCGTTGTAGGATAAGCACTGAACTGCTAACCACAAGGTCAGCAGTTCAAACCCAACAGCAGTTCCTTGGAAACTTTATACAGTGTTGCTATGAGTCTGAATGGACTCAGTGACACTTAACAACAACATTATAATACCATATTTAAATACCCCAAAGTGAGGTTTGTTGTTGTTAAGTGCCATTGAGTCATTTCTGACTCACAGTATCTCTGTATCGGGTTTCCCATGAGCAGTTCCTAAGTTTGAACCTCTAACCTTGTGAGTCAAGCGACCTTTTGGTCCAGTGTTTAGCCTACAGAGACATTCCAGGACTCCAATGCAAGGTTTAAAGGTTAATAAAGCTTCTCCTACTTTTGTTATATTTTGATCATTTAGGAATATTTTATTATTAAAATTTAATATCAACTTGCTAAAATGCTTCTCATCCAAATGGCCTATTTTGGTTTACAGCAATATGCTACAGGGACTTGTTCTTATGAATAACTTCTCTGATTAATATATGAATCCAATCTCAAACCAAATTCACATTCATCAAGTAGATTCCAATTCATAGTTTCTTACACTGTAAATATTTATGGGAACAAATACTGTCTTTTTCCTGCAGAGTGGTTGGTAGATTTGAACTACCGATTTTATGGTTAGTAGCCCAATGCCTGGTAGCGTAGTGGTTACGAATAGGGCTGTGAACCTTAAGGTCAGTGGTTCGAAACTACCAGCTGCTCCGCGGGAGAAAGATGAGGCTTTCTACTCCCGTAAAGATTTACACCCTCGGAAACCCTGTACAGGGTCACTATGGGTCGGAACCGACTCGACGGCACTTAACAACAACAACAACAACAGCCCAATGCCTAACCCGTATCACCAATAGGACTCCTTAGTATCCCTACATAAATGGTCTTTGGTGAAACTCTGTTATATTAATAACATTTTCAAAAATTTGTTCTATAGACTACTAGTTTTAGAAAATATTAATAACCGTGTTCTGTGAATGACAATTCAAACTCACCAGCTACTCAGGAAATACAGGGTTTCTATGAGTCAGAACTGACTTCAGGGCACTTAACAACAATAACAATTAGAAACAACGTATCCCTCTTGGAGAGTAAGAGAGTACATTAGCATATTAAACGCTCTGAGCTATCCTACAGGATTTAAAAAGCAAAGAATCTGTCTTTTTGTAGTCTAAAGCTTTCCAAACTTATTTGCACCTAGGACAGTTTGTTTTATTTTGCATTTACCTGTTTACAGTATCCTTGGTCTTAAGTGTTGTTGTTAAGTGCCTTCCAGTAGGTTTCCACACATAGTGATCCTGTATAGAGTTTCCAAGGAGCAGCTGGTGAGTTTAAACTGCTGACTTTGTGGTTCAAACCAATCTTGTGGTCATAGTGCTTTATCCCACAGTGCCACGTAACTAATGAGGTTTATTTTTCAATTTACATGTTGATTTGATCTGTGCTGCCCTTGATCTAAAGAGCCCTGGTGGAGCTGTATGGAAGGTCAGCAGTTCAAACCCATCAGCTTCTCTGTGGGAGAAAAATGAGGCTGTCTACTTTATAAAGATTTACAGTCTCAGAAACTAATAGAGGGTCTTTTTGACTCAGAATTGACTTGATGGCAATAGGTGGGTCATTGGTTAAGACCACTTCAGGCTGTCTCATCCGTCTTAAATCGAATCCTCCTTCCTGCAACCAATATTAGGAGTATGAGGTATTGCTGAGAATGTAAGTGGAGACATCCAAAAGTTTTCTGCATTTAGCCATACATTAGTTTAGTAATGTTTGCACACCAAGAAAACATCAGTAATGTTTGCTTTGCATGGATACAAAGAAATTTAAGTTATGTACTCCCCCTCCAAAGTATGTCCTAGCTCAAGACATAAGACATATTGAATACACTCTTCGTAAAAAGAGAATCATTAGAGGTACTCAAGGCTATCTGAATTTAGAAGAGAAGAGCAGCTTCAGCTGAAAAATCATGAAACACTTGATGAAGGAATTGGTACACGAGATCTCAGGTCCAGTAAGATTGTGGTAGGTAGAAATGTGGCGACCTTTTATCATAGAAGGAAGAAATCACATATGCAAAGGCACAGAAAACTGTAAGGCTTGCATATGGAATTGGATGGATGATATATTGCTGAGAACAGTCTAAATTTAATTTGAAGCAATCAATCTGACTTATTTAATAATATCATATGACAAGATGCATCATCATAAATGAAGAAAAGACTGAAGTTGTAAACCATTTAATTTTGCTTGGATCCTCAATCAAAACTCATGGAAGCAGCAGTCAAGAAATCAAACAATGTTTTTCATTAAAGCATATCTGCTGCAAACATTCTTTCTTTTTAAAGTGTTCAAGAGTAAGGTATCAGTTTGAGGACTAATGTGCACTAATGTGCACCCGGCCAAATCCATGGTATTTTCATTCTCCTCATATGCATGCGAAAGGTGGAAAATAAATACAGAAGATCATAGAAGAGTTGATGCATTTGTGTTATGGTGTTGGCAAAGAATATTAAAAGTACCACCAATTGTCAGAACAAACAAATCTGTGTTGGAAGTTGTGCAACCAGAATGCTCCTTAGAAGCCACGATGGTGAGACTTCATCTCTCATACTTAGAGCCCGTTACCAAGTTGGACCAATCCCTGGAGGAGGACATCATGCTCAGTAAAGTGGAGGGTCAACCGAAACAGAGGAAGACCTCCAGCAAGATGGATTGATACATTTACAAAAACAGTGAGCTCAAAGGTAACAACAATTACCAGGATGGTGCAATACTGGGCAATGTTTCATTCTGTTGTGCATAGGGTCGCTATGAATCGGAACCCATCTGAAGGCATGTGTGGTGCGCTGGACTGCAAAGTCGGTTTGAACCACAAGGTTGACCATTCAAGCTCACCAGCTGCTCCTTGGAAACCCTATACAGGATTGCTATGTGTTGGAACTGACTCAACAGCACTTAGCAACAAAAATAATAACATAACAAGTTAAGCAGAAAGTGCACAAAAAGCAACAAGATATACTTTTAGGGAGATTTGCACATAATTCTGGTTTATTTTCTTACTTTCTCGCTCTTTCTCCTCTTAGAAGCTCAGAGAGTGACAATTACCAGACTACAGCATAGAAAGGCCTTCAAGAAATGGAATCAACTTCAGTGGGTCTGAGTTTCTAAACCTTGAAAAGTGCTTAAATAAATGATAGGTCCTCGGAAACAGTATCACACAGACACGGTGGTGCCCATGATCCAACAACACTAGTGATTTACAGTTCAGAGTTTTATTAATGTGTGTGGTATTGTTGCATGACTATTTATTCCAGTATTAAGAACCATTAATGTGGTACTTTGTTCTCTGTGGTCCTGATCTTATAGGAAGTCAGAACTTCGCATTAACAAAGCATCACTGGCTGATTCTGGAGAATATATGTCTCTGCAGTGAGACTCTTAAGTAAAGACACATTCCCTTTCTTTTGGAAATGTTAATCAATCCTTTTCATTCAAAATGAATATTTTTTTAGGAGGAAAGGACAGAGCATTATTACCTGTTATCGTCTTCATTAGTGTCTGTTTTTACCAGATTTTTCGGGCATGATTTTACCTATTTTCTCTCTTTCCAGACCTTAGTAGATGGTGACATTAGGTAGAGGACAAACAAAATCTACCAAGTGTGTTGAAAAATATAAGGAATCATGTGATTATTGGTGTTGATAGAGGAATAAGAAGAAACATCAGGGAAGAATTGCTTTAAACTATTGATCTGGGTGATACAATTAAGACAATGGAACTATATGACTTTATTGTACTGTGTCTTATTTTTACTCCAAGTAGAATCATTATCAACTCTTGGTGATAGCAAGTTATATTTTAACATAGTGTGTTGGGGTGGGAGTTGGTTTGAGAACTCTGAAACTACAAATATATCTATACTTCTGTCTATATCTGTTTTGATACTCATTGTATCTCTGTGGTCCTGATCTTATAGGAAGTCAGAACTTCGCATTAACAAAGCATCACTGGCTGATTCTGGAGAATATATGTGCAAAGTGATCAGCAAATTAGGAAATGACAGTGCCTCTGCCAATATCACCATTGTGGATTCCAATGGTAAGAAATACCAACTGCATTCTGTTTCTCAATCTATAGGAGGAATAATCAAGATATGTGGTAAGACTTGTCATAAATTCATGTGTTACATGCCATTATGAACAAATAAAAAACATGGGAGGAAAACATTGCATTATAGTTATCTGTGTTTTTACTATCATGCTCTTCACTAGGTGAAGTGATACAGAACTAGGCTAGACATAATTTGAAAATAAGGTCATGATGGCAGATACAGCAGTAGGCCTTTCTTGTAAGTCTGTCAGGGGGTGGACATATATTTGACTCTCAGCAACAGATCACTCTTTGCCTCAGTAGTAGAAATTTTTGTGTTTTTGTATATATTGCTGTTGTTATGTGCCGTGGAGTCTGTTTCGACTCATAGTGACCCTTTACAGGGTTTCCGAGGCTGTAAATCTTTACGGGAGCAGAAAGCCTCATCTTTCTTCCATGGAACAGCTGGTAGTTTCAAACTGCTGGACCGTGAAGGTTTGCAGTCCGATTGGTAACCACTAAGCTACCAGAGCTCCTATTTTATTTATATACACACACACACACACACACACACACACACATATATGTATTTTATCTCAATTTATCTTTAAAGCAGTTCTAAGTTTATAGAAAAAATTATACAGAGTTAAGGGGATTGCCATATTTTACTTTATTCAGAAAGTAAAGTGAATTGCCAATTATCTCCTTCCCTATTACACACAATTTCAAAGATACCATTTTGCACTCCTGTGGTACATTTGTTACAATTGATGAACCAATATTGATAAAATTCTATTACATTAAGTCCATAGTTTACATTAGGGTTCAGTGGTTGGGTTTTGAAACATGTATCATGTTATGTACTCACCATTACAGTATCATGCGGAATAGTTTCAGTTCCTTAAAAATCCCCTCTGTTTCACCTATGCTTCCTTTCCCCGTTCTTCTTGGCCACTAACAACCACTGTCTCAATGTTTTTGCCTTTTACAGAATGTCATATAGTTGGAATTATAAATATGTACCATTTTCAAATTGGCTTCTTACGCTTTGCAATGTGTATTTAAGGTTCCTGTATGTCTTTTTGTGGCTTGATAGCATAATCATTTTTATTACTGAATAATATTCCATTGTATGAATGTGCCAGTATGTTTATCCATTCACCTATTGAAGGACTTCTGGGTTGCTTCTAGTTTTTATAAAATATAAATAAAGCTACTTGTACATTCTTTCTATATATTTAAATCTTTCATTTTTTGTGATTGTTATTGTTAGTATTGAGAATATATATCCAGTAGAACCTGCACAAATTCAACAGTTTCTACATGTAAAATTCATTGGTACTAATTGTATTTGAGTTTGCAGCCATTCACATCCTCCTCTTCTGAGTAGTTCCACCCCAGTCAACATCAAGTCACTGCCCCCATATTTAAAGACATAAACATGTCTTTATGTGATTCAGTGAGAATCTGGGTAGTAGGAAGGTAGACCTATTAATGTGAGATTATGAGAGTCTTAGGGCAAAAACTTTTCTATCATGTACAGGCATCATCTTTTCTTAGGGAGAACAGGGGATACTTGTTAAGCATGGAAATGACTTAGAGGTGCCCCCCCCCCATGCTCTGGAAAATTCTCTGACACACACATACAAAAAAACACAGCTGATTTGACAATACCCATGACAATACCCAAAACATAGTTTTCTCGAGTCATCTGTAAGATTAGCAATGACCTAGCGATGCTTACCTAAATCTCTTGAAATAGTCAAATACTCTTTCAAAACTTTTGGTGCTTCTTTTCCTTTTAATACTGTGTTATCCAGCTATTGCCTTCTCAAGATCTGTTATCTGTTACAAAACCAAGCCTAATTGCATAGCTTCTTATAAGGAGATGGGAACGGAATACTCTTGCAAGGCTATGTTCTCTTAAAGTGATAAGGTAAAAATTCGAGGTCAGCAAGGAAAAAGCAAAAGTAAATCTAAATAAACCTTAGGAGACTGGTATAGTTTATATTAATCAATCCATACATAACTTAATAGGAAATTAAGTCAACTGGGAGAAGGGAATGAAATAAAAATAAGGAACAGGGTTGAGATAATTAGACTAATCCCTCGTCCCCTCTGAACTTCCCAGTGAACTGCTCTATGATAGTGTAATCAAGGTTCATTATTTTCATTTTAAATATCACTATCCACAGTGGTTAAAAGAGAACACTTAAAAAATATTTCCCATTACTATTTTTGGGAGCTGTGCTTATATTTAAAATGCAAATGCCACTTAAAATTTATATGAATAAGTATAGCATCACTTTAGTTTTAAATTCACACATGTTAAGCAATTGCATCTTCCTAGTGTTATTTTATCCTTAGTGAAACTTTATAAGAGGCTACATGAAACACAGGATTCCTGGCTTGATGCTGTGGGTTAATGCGCTGAACTGCAAAGTCTCTTTGAACTGCAAGGTTGGTGGTTCAGGCTCACCAGCTGATCCTCAGAAACCCTATACAGGGTTGCTATGGGTCGGAACCAACTCACTGGCAACAACAACACATGAAATTCAAATTTTAAAGTTGACTTTAGTGACTTTTTTTTCTTCTATACTATAGTTTGAAACTGTGTTACTGGTTTGAGGCAAGGTGTGTCTCATGGTAAATACTTTCTAATGATTTTGACACTTGCATTGGATTTACGTAGCTATGTTTACTATACTGTCTCAGGAAAATATAATTAGATATAGTTTCATGGTTTCCTTGAATACTGTGTACAGCACACCCACTTCTCATATATTAGCTAGCAGGTCAGGTTCCAAAGACCAGATAATTATGCAAAAATCAACATTTTGAGAAAAAGGAGGATGACCACATCAGATCACATTATTATGTAACTGCCAAATTACATCATTACATAACAGCCAAATCTCTGAGAATCAGAGCACAGCCAAGTTGGCACCGAACCTTACCCATCATAGCCAGTGCTACTCTTGCCTCACACCTCTGTGTTCCTTACTGCCTGACATGTACCATTAATGCATAAAATAGTTAAATACCAGGTTCTTTCATATTGTCATACATATTAAATGTTAGATAAAATGATAGTCAATAAGTAAGGAGTTAATTAAAAATTTTTATGGATTTTTAAAAAGATCTGAAGGAGAGAAATGAATAATTTCAATTATAATGCAAGGCATCATTAGCCAGTCCTCTCATTGTATTTGGGGGATGGTGGACATAAATGAGAATGAGAGACTTAGATTAGAAAATTCAGGATTATAATGTTGTTTAGGAGCAAAACGGGACTTGAACCCAGGTCCCCTAAATTCCTAGTGCAGTGCACTCTGTATCTAGTCATATTTTAATGTTGAAAATAGATTGTTTTACTTGTGAATAACAGAAACTGAAGGACTGGGGTAAGATGTTGTTGTGGTGGTAGTTATGTGCCATGGAGACAGTTCTGACTCATAGCAACCCTGTATAGGGTTTCTGAGGCTGTAAATCTTTACAGGAGCAGAAAGCCTCATCTTTCTACTGCTGAGCGGCTGATAGATTCAAACTTGCAGTTATCAGCTCGGCTCATAATCCACTGAGCTACCAGAGCTCTTCTACAAAATAGAAAGAGAAAAAAGAAGGGAAAACTAGACCTTCATTACAAGTGAACTTTAAGGAGATGGAATTGTATCCAGGTCACTCTAAGGATTTAAGCAACAGGAATTTGTGGTTGTTCTCTCTAGTGTCTCTATCTTTATTGTAGGTATTTTCCTGGCTTTTCTACTATTCTATACCATCTCACATCTTCTGTGCTTTCTTATAATTCCAAACTTTGACCTATTTATGAACCTAATGGCCATATTCTTCTTCATATCTGCTTTTTAAGCATGATTTCAGCTTTAACTCCTGTTGTATGATTGTCTCCTGACTTCTCTAATCAAATACTCCATAGTAAGCATCTGAGTGGCCTAGCCTGCATTACTTGGTTATGGTTGTTAAGTGCCGTTGAGTCGGTTCCAACCCGTAGCAGCCCTGTATAGGGTTTCCAAGGAGTGGCTGGTATATTTGAACTGCCAACCTGGTAGTGAGCAGTCCAGTGCTTATCCTACATTATCCTAATGATAATGAATTATTATTACTAATCAACAGAGTTTATTATGCTATGCCACATCAGAATACCTAGAAAATTTACAGATCATCTACTTTCTGGTCAGGTGCCCACTACTGGCTCAACTAGGGCTCCATAGGTCGGCTCTCTCCTTGATATTTATGAGCAGGGCATGCTGTTCAGAAGGTCCCATGCTTCCAGGCACCATGATTGACAAAGCCACTATGCTGTATTTATTGGGAGAGAAAGCTTTTTCTCCTTATTCCTCAGGTGGCTTGATTATAGTATAACTGAAAGGAAAGTATGTCATCAAATCATCATGAACCTTCACCCTCTTCTACTGCTATCTATGATTTTGCTATCTTCTGATCAATGTTGCTTATTAAAGAATTCTTAGCCCAGGTACTGGGCTTCCTGGGATTCAGATGCACTACTTTTTGTTTTTTCATTCCCACCTTTCTAGAAATCTGGGCAAAGGTTTCAGACAGAAAGAGGGCACTCTGCCGTGTTTATAAACTTGGCCGTATGGCCAAAGCATCACTTCCTATAGAGTTACTATTGACTTTGGATTGATAGAGAGTGGGATTTTTAAGCATTTGCCATCCATGGGAGTCCTAGAATAATAAAGACCTTAAAAGTAAAAATAGTATATAGAATTTCACCTAAGATTTTAATTTATATTTTCTGTGAAATACCAGCCATATTATTTTGTGTACTCTCTCACCCACATATCAGATTTTTCCAAGAAGGACCTTGCTGTAGTTTGATAATTTCTTTGCAGATCTCCATAATGAGTAGAATTAGAGAAATCCTGGTATGTTGCTTCAAGTTAATTACCCTAATTCCATCCTATACAAAGAGTTCTTTGTGACTTACTTATATCCTCATACAGGTATTTTTGTTACACTATGATGTTTAGAATGCAGTTTGGTATAAGATTCCAAGAGAGATGAAGAAGGAAGGATGGAAACTGCTTGTTTCATCCTGGGGTGGGGGCGTGAGGGTGGGAGGGGGCAGGAATGTAGTAAAGATGATCTTGCTGTTTTGATACTGCAATAATTCTGTTCAAATAGCTATCATAAGTATTAAAGTTTGCTTAGATCATGAAAGTCTTCCGTCTAACATTATGAACTTTCTTCCATTAAATGCATAGATTTTATCTACTTAGATTAGCAACTAGATATAATTGAAACAATTATTTCCAAACAAAAAATCCAAAAAATTTCCCCTGGAATCATGTATATTATATATGCTTTAGTGAATCAATGACCATACTTGACTATTTTCAGGTATTTAAACACATAATATTCACATAGTCAATCATTTTGTTAAACTTTAAATTTTATAAATCTAAGTATTTTTGCTCTTCAAATGCTTTTTAAGCCCTACCTTAATTGGAATAGGAAACAAATAATTTATCATCCAGTAAAGATATATAATCTTAAACTACCTGCTAATTACTTCCGGAGGTCTATAAATTCTAATGAAGTCCAGTTGAGTTTTCACATAAAGAAGGTTCTCATGGCAGTAATCATGGTGCTGTGTTACAAGTGGACTCTGTTCATGTATTTATATGTTATGATATGAAAGACCACATGTACTATGCCTATAAAGCTCTTGCATTAAACTATATGTTCATTTTAATTTGTAGTTTATTTGGCTTGGTCTTCATTATAAGAGCTATTAATTAAACAATTAATTCTTATATGCTCCGTGAAAACTTGTGGGCATTAAACTTGGAAAGAAAATAGATTTAACTGGTCTTCAGATTAATGAAATAATGTAGCTTTTGTAAGATTAATACAATGAATCAATCACACCTTCTACTAAGTTTTCTCTTTTTAATCAAGAGAAAAAGTATTTGAATGAGATTCAAACTCCCACAGGAGCAATTGGGCTCATAAAAATAAAGTAGCCATTTTACTTGAGATGAGTGGAAGGCTATCATTTCTATAACATTTGATTAATATATCAATTGGTGCTTAAAAAAAAAAAAAAAAAAAAGCTCATGTAACAGTCTCAGCCTGATTCCCTCTCTCAAATTAACAGTGTTTTTGGAAATGCCATGCTACTGATGAACAAAGTATAGTTATATTGTAAAGCATATAAATATCATGTTTAATCATTTGTATGGTAATCTCTATGGAGGAATGAAAATATTCTGTTATTCTGAGGCCAGTTTTATTTCCACTAGTAAATTAATATGTCCTTTTAAATTTTGAAAAATAACGTCCTAAAATTGGTGTGTGCATGATACTCACTAGCATTGACTCGTAGTGACTCTATAGGACAGCGTATAAAGAAGTAAGACTGGTCCACAGGGTTTCTGAGACTGTAAATCTTTAAGGAAGCAGACTTTGACTCATCTTTCCCCTCATGGGATTAAACCAGCAACCATGTATACATGATAATAACTTAAATTTTAGGCTTATAGAGCATTACGTAATTGGGTACTTACATACATACAGGCACATCATGTTATATTTGTAGATGTGTATTTTGTTAAAGTAGTTAATATTTCATATAGTATGCTCATGTTGAAATCTCAAACAAATCATGTATACATAATAATTTGAAAATTTCCTGCTAGAAAGTGTTATTTTTTTCTAACAGCTTTTCCCTGAGACCAGATCCAATTTATTTAAAAGCTCTGAAATAGTACAAATATAATAATGCTCCTTGTGTTTACTTATCTACTCAGCATAAATTCTTCTGTGCTCAATTCTAGAAGATTCTGAATCTTCATTAGTTTGCACTAATGAAGGGGATATCATTTTTAAATTAACAAATTTAATGTACTAAATTATGAAGGGAAATAATGCTTAAAATACACATCAAAGAGATTGCAGAGCTTATTTTTAAACGTCTGTAAATGTAACAAATTTATTTTCAATCATTCTTAGAATTTTTTCCCCCCTAAAATCTGGGAATTATACCCAAACACACATAGAATGCTGACAGAGTTATTTTAATAGAAACTTTCTTATTAAGAAAACATTATGAAATGGGGACTTCTTTACAAACAAAAGTATCTGTTAACTTCTCAATTGATATTTTCCCCTAGGTACCTTAGAAGGTTTTTATTTGGAACCATAATCCTTGAACAGATTTTTTTAAGGTCTCCCCTAATTTTAGAAAGTGAGATTACTTTTTTTTATCTCTGTGTAGGTATATCTTTGAAGTAACCTCCTGTCCTGGTATTTTTATGCAGTGTTCAATTAGAAAAGGAAACTTTCTGGTTAACCTTTCCTCTAATCTGGGATCTATTATGCCAATATAGATGAGCTCTGGTATTTTTTTTCTTGGAAGGTCACAGTGGATAGCTGCTTAGGTTGTCAAAAATAAATTTGAAAGGACTCTTCATATCCGTGTTGGGGTTGGGACTCTTGCCCAACTACTGCTGTGCCCCTTGAGCTTACTGCTTCAGTCTGACTGAACTGTCATTGATGAACCCTGAAGGACAGGAGGAGGAAGCATCTCCTCTGATATGGACACTTTTTTGGATCATCCTTTAGGAACACAACAAAGAAGGAAAGACACTCCAAACACTTGATAAAAAGGATTTTTCAGAATAATTTCTTTCAGAAAGAAAGCAATTTAATTTCCTACAACCCAATGTAGAAATCTAGTTGTAGCTACTTCAGAACATATCTCCATTTTACCCTGGAGATAGTCTGTCTTTAGTGCCTGCTGTTGGGAAGATCCCAAAGATACCATATACAGTCACATATTAATTAGTTTCCTTTTCTCTTGTCCCATATTTTTGGGGTTAGGAATTGATGTATGTGGCTTTGATGTCTTCAGACCAGTCTAACTTCTTGAATAGTCTGTCCTCCTTGTGTTTTATTAGGGAGGTCCATGGACTCTTTGTATAGCACTGAAGGATGAGCCCTGGATCAACAACCAATCCCTAGTGGCACAGTGGTTTAAGCATTGTGCTGCTAACTGAAAGATTGGCAGTGTGAGCTCACCAGCTACTTCATGGAAGAAAGATGAGGCAGTCTGCTTCCATACAGATGATTGTTGTTGTTGTTAAGTGCCATTGAGTTGGTTTTGACTCATAGCATAGGGTTTCCAAGGAGCAGCTGGTGGGTTTGAACCACCGACCTTGTGGTTAGCAGTCCATTGCTTATCCTTCATTGCCACACCAGGATTCTTTCATAAAGATTACAGCCTTGGACACCCTGTGGAGTGGTTCTACTGTGTCCTACAGCGTTACCATGAGTCCGAATCAACTCAATGGCTAAGTGGTTTGACTAGTTAGCCATGCTTAACTCATACCACAATAACACATTTATTCATACTAATGGTGTGTTTCTGGTCTCTCCATATCCTTAAATAGCTAAATATTTATTCTTAAACATTCCTGTTGAAACTCACATATTTTCTTTCTAATTTCATGAAAATTTCATCTCTAGAGGAGCCTCAGAAGTTGATGAAATACTGTCTTAAATTTACTTATTTTATTTACTAGACTAGACCTATCAAAGAAGCTATAAACATTTATATATACTATATAAATATATACATACATTTATATATATATGTTGTTGCTAAGTGCCTTCAAGTTGGTTCTAACTCATAGTGACCCTATGTAGGGTTTCTGAGGAGCAGCTTATGGGTTTGAACTGCTGGCTTTGTGGTTCACAATCCACTGCTGATCCTACAGCTCTACACCAGGAGTCCCTATACATATAGTCTTTCTGAGACTGTAAATCTTTATGGGAGCAGAAAGTCTCATCTTTCTTCCACAGAAAGGCTGGTAGTTTCATACTGCTGACCTGGAGGTTAGCAGCCTAACTCATAACCACTACACTATCAGAGCTCATTTTATATATACATTACAGTTACAATGAACATTCGTAGCTGCGTGCTAGCAAAGTATTGATTCAAGCATAACTTCATAGTAGATAGAGCCTGCTTAGGATTTTCAGTCAGAACAAGTATTTCTTTTGTTTTGTTTTGTTTTTTACAGTACATGGTATGACAGTAGGTTCTGCTTTTAGTCCTGGTTTGGGTGTGTATAATACTAAATCATTTGTCTGACATACTTATACACATGATTGAGGTTAAATTGTATCTGCTGCATCTGCATTTTGATTGCCTTCGTAAAAGTATCCATTACTGAAAATACTCAATTAAAACAAACTGAAGCCCTTGTTAGAGAACTGACTAAAATCTATCTAGACAATGTAATTACCCTTTATCGCACCATAAAAGCAGAAAAAATAGTGAGTTCAAAGTTTGAGCACAATTTTACAACTCTCATAACTGTTTTTTTCAGATATGGATGCCTCCTTATCATATGCCATCTCACTGGTATCTGGAATATTTATCAGATGACAAAGCACTTGTCTTGATTGTTGTTGTTGTTAAGTACCGTGGAGTCAGCTCCGATTTGACTCATAGCGACCCTGCACAGGGTTTCCGAGGCTGTAAATCTTTACGGGAGCAAAACGCCTTATCTTTCTCCCACGGAATCGCTGGTAGATTCGAACTGCTGACCTTGAGGTTGGCAGCCCGACTCGTAACCACTACAAATTTATGTCACTTTCGATGCTAGAACTTAATGTTTTTCACCAGTCTTAACTGGAAACATTGATTGCTTTTCTTTTTATTTTGAATGAAATGTCATTCTTCAATGATCTGCAACTTACAAATTCCCTTTGTTTGCAGATGTCTTCATTATTTTCATTGAGTTCTCTCTGCCTTCAGCTCTGAGGATCCCACTGCCTCTTTACCACTTAGTCAGCCTCACTGACCACAGTGGGGATGATGAATTCTAGCACAGCTCATCTCACAGTCCTTGACAAAGAAAGAAGAACTATTTAGCTTGACTGTCCCTTTTGCATTTCTCTCTTTGTGTATGGCTAAAGCCTGGTCTTTTATCAGCCTCTAGAAATACTTCCTTCTTTGAGCTCCTGTTTAGTCTGAAGGCAGGCTGTGGTCCCAGCTCCCAGACCCATGATGTACATCATAATGGCCTATTACCTTTTATTTTTTGCAGACATCATCACTGTCATGCCATCTTCTACTGAAAGAGCATATGTGTCTTCAGGTAAGGAAAATAAGATCATCCAATTACTAACCAGACTGACAGGCATGAGTATTGGCTGCTTCTTCTACTAATCAGGACCCTTCCTCATCCAATTGTCAACTGCTTTTGTTTTCTGCTTCTGGTATTCTTCTCAACCATATTCTGCCTTTAAACGTTTACTTCAGAGGCTGGTTCTTGCTGGATGTCTCAACTTGGACCTGAGAAATGTGCATGAGAGACAGAGTCTCTTTCAAAATGTAGCTTAGTAGCATTAGACAAGCAAGGGGACATCTGCGTTATAAACTTAAGTGTTTTATATCTTTGCAGATGTTTCTCTTAGTTGTTCCTGCTGTCTTTTGTCTGCCTTTTGTCTTCCTGGATGTTTCAATGTATTATCTCTGACTCTTGGCTTCTAAAAACCAGTGTGGGTCTGCTTTGTAAAAATAGCCTGATTTATAAAAAATATTTGTGCCCTTTTTTGTTGTTTTGTTTACCTCTTGCCTGTAATATTAGGAGTCTTCGAAAAGTTCACAGAAAAATTGCATTATCTTTTATTTCCATTTTCCCACAGACATTTTGAAGCCTCCTGATACTTTATCGATAGCAGTTACAGCTTGAGTAGATATTAGCTACTTAGTATCCAACTTTACTAATACATGTATATAACCGTAATTCATTGATTTCTTTACTAACTGTGAACTTTCCCCCCTCTTTCTTACCCTCTTTAATTTCATAGTTGACCTCGTAAAGTTAATCTTTATTGGAAGTTAATATTTAGGGACCCCACATTCAAAGCACACTTCAGAAGTATAATGGAACTTGATTTAGCCTAGAGATTGAGCATTCACAAAGATTTTTACATCTCATTTGATAAGCATAACAAAATTATGAAGCAAGACAGTTTTCTTCCCTTTACAGATGAGAAAAGTAAAGCATTAGAAATGTTATGTAATGTAGCTTAGCCAGTAGAAACACAGATACTTTACACTTAGGATTCTTTCCTTAGGCCCATATTGAATGGTTTGGGCTTGATTGACATTTTTCTTTATGAGTTTAATTGACGCTGTAGAAGACCATCTAATCCAATACAGTCTTTCTCCCTCATCCTTTTACCAGTGTTTCGTCTTTACTTTAAAAGCAGTGTTCAGAATTATAAAAGCAAAATTTCTTTATATCCTACATTGCGTTAGTCATATTTAGGGCATATGTTTCTATCATATGTGGGGGTTAGGGGAGTGAGTAAGGGAGGTGGTCCTGAGGACTAAGAAGATCTTAGTAGTAGTAGTGTTGGGTGCCACTGAGTCATTTCTAATTCATAGCAACCTTGTATCGGGTTTCGAAGTAAGTAAACCTTTACAGTAGACAGCAAGCCTCATCTTTCTCCTTTGGAGTAACTGATAGATTCAAACTGCTGACCTCATAGTTAGCAGTGCAGCTCGTAATCCACTACACTACCAGGGCTCCTTAAGAAGATCTTAGGTATTAAAAAAAAAGAAAAGACAGAATGACAGAAAGAATAAAGGAAGAAATAAAGAGGGATTGGGACAAAAAAAAAAAGGAAAACAAAACTTCTAACAAGTTAAATTGAGCTGAATTTTTTCACTTTTCATTCAGGCATTTCTTGCATGTAAGGACTTCATTATCTAACTCTAGGAGATGTTGTTAGGGACTTGCTCATATAGATTTATATGGTGCTTGAAATTTGAATTGACTGTAACTACTCCCTGCTATGTGACATTAATCTTTATCATGTTTTGGCTGTTACATTTCCATTGTCCCTCTGATACTAAGTTTTTCTTATAGCTAACAATAAACACCTCTAGGTGCTGTTTTTCCTGCATGAGTTCTGTTTTAAGCTTTGTATGTACTTAAAAAACAATCTCTCCTCCATCCTTACTATTGAAGAGAATCTTTATACCATACCTTCTCAGAGAATTACTTACTTAGCATGTTTTTATTGATCCTATTTGTCTAGTGGATGCCCTGCATGATCTTTATTCTACACTGAGCTTAGTAGGATGTTTATGTGGATTAAAAATGACGTAAAGTATACTTGCCTTTAAATAATGTTTTTCTTGAAAATATGTGAGATTCAACAGGAATGTTTGAAAGTTGAATGCATGAAAGTTGACTTCCATTCTCTCTAGATCTGGTGATTGTTCATTTTGATTTCTTATTCTTAAAATTCAAGACCACATCTAACAGAAATGATTGTCTTTCTAACCTATATTGTGTATCTGCTCAGAGTACTTTTTCTAAAGGCTGGACCAGCTCTCAAAAATCTTTGGATATAGATTATAGAACCATCCTTGTGGTCTTTGAGTATTGTGTGTAGCTTCCTGTGACTTTGAATTGCTTTCCATTTTCTGCTGCTTTCTTTTCCAGTGCTTTTTTTCTGGGTGATATCCCTGACTGGCAAGTATCTAAAGTAAGTCTAAGTAGCATGGCTCGATCAAGCCTCATTCCACTTTTCTGTTTTATAGAGCCCCCCATTAGAATATCAGTGTCAACAGAAGGAGCAAATTCTTCTTCATGTAAGTATATTTAAAATATCCGTTCGCTAGTGTTTAACTCAAGTCAATATCTACTTTAGATGATCTTATCCACATTTATCCTCTTCTCGCTCTCTTTAAAAAAAATTATCCTCTTCTTTTGTTGAGGGACCATATTTGGGGTTGTAAGCAGGATGATATTTGCTGTTTGCAAGAGAAATGGCCCCCTATTGTACTTGGTTTGGTGTTACATAGATACACATCTCCCACAAATATACATTTGAATGTTAAAAGACACCACATATGGTAAATTTTAGGATAATCTAGTGACTTTGAATAACTTGTTAGTCTCTGAGGCCTAGTTCTGGGTGAGCAATAGAATAGAGTGTAGATTGTTTTTTAGTTTATCCTAACTGCCTGAGACACAGTATCCAGCAGTTTGTAACCTTTATTCCAAGCGACTCAGTTCTCACATGAAATCCTTTCTAGTGGAGTATGGAAACTATTTATAGATGCCCTTAATTCAAATTGAATAGCAGTGACTAATTATGAAAACGTTTGAAAGCAATTCCCTAGGCAAGAGCTCAGATGAGTTTTTACCTGTTTAATGTGAAATGTGTCTTGTGCTTTTGGACTTGTACAATTCTTAGATTGATTGGTGCTTTGTGCTATGTCAGGGGAACTTAGGAAATTAGTAAGGATTAGTAAAAATAGTTTTTGATACTTATAAATTGAGGATAACATCGTATTAAACTTTGATATTCAACAGGGGAGCTTATTCATACTTTGAAAATAAAACTAACAGCTCAGCCTTTCTCTTCCTTATTTTAGCTCTTTATTTGAACCTATTTCTCAGTTTTATAATTTCTTCGATAAATAGATGTTTCCAGTGGTTCTCTAGCTTGGAGAGTATGTTTAAGGAGCAGTTGACTTTTGCTGTCAGCATGGTAGGGAATTCTTGAAAAGAAGGGTCATAACTTTTGGCAACTAAAGTAATTTTGCCAGCCTAACCAGATCTAATGATCCTAAAACCTTTGCCTCCAGGTTGATAATACCAGAGCTGTAGTCATATGGTATAACTATTTTCTTTATTGCATGAATTATTTGTTATTATTATGGCTATATGTTAACTAGAGAAAATGCCAGTTAACTGTATTTGTGACAACAATCTCTTAAGATCAAATAGGAAATAGACTGTAGGAAAGAACAAATTGGCTTCCTCTTTGTTCAAAGGGCTTTCATTACACACTTCAAAATTGAAGATTCCTACTGAGGAATTTGGGGTATTTGTTATGTAATTCTATTTATAAAAAGATTAGTATAATTATGTTGATTTTAGATAACTAGCATTAAGGAATCACACTGAGCTTTGTTTTAGTTTCTTAGTGCGTATTCTATAAAAACAAAGTCTAGGTTTTTCTTTTCAGCATTTTGTGTGAAAATAATCTTACCCTACCTTGATTCATTCAATAAAGACATGAAAATTCTTGTAGTAGGAACCTTTAATTCCATTGGAAGAAATACTTCTTTGAGTTTCCAGAGTTTTAGGGAACTGAAATGAATCTCTCAGTTTACATTTCTATTCATTGCAGTACTGTTGAGAGAGAAATGATTTTGAAATCTGAGTCTGTTCTCTAACTCTCAGCAGAATTAGTTCCTGATATTTGGTAATGCTGTAAGATTAAGAAAGACAGCTTTGTGTACCATGATGTTAAAATATTTCAATGTGCCGTTTTCAAACATCACTCTCTGTTCATGATGGGTTCTCAGTAAACATTATTGAATTGATTAATGGGTGTAATATTTTTGTTTTGTTTTTAAATCTCATGAAAGTATTCTCTTTAATTTGAAAATATAAACCAGTAGTGGAAGGATGCTAAGTCCAATCTTGGCTCAAACAAGAAAGCAGTGTGAGGTACACACTTCATCTACAGCCAGCATCATGTAGAACTCTGCATTACAGGAGAGCTGTGAGGTAAAAAACAGTCTCCATTTAGTAAGAATAAAGGTGAAGCTTGAAGAGTCAGAATACCAGTAAGCTGGATTCAAAAATTCAAAACACTCGTATTTGGAAAAGTCAAAAGCCTCAGAAACGTTAACTTGGGTCAGAAGTAATCAGCTGCAAATAATAGATATCTTTTGCTTTTTTTTCCATCTAAGGAAACTGTGTTGTTAGAGTGTAATCATGCTTGTATGGGGCCAGTCTATGAACTATTGACGTTAGAGTTTTCAAAAGTAAAATTTGAATAGCCTTTCTCAAGTAGTGTGGATTCAGCAAAACTTTAATGTGGTATAACAATTTTGGCGGCTTTGGATCAATGCATGACAGGAGAGGCAGGTTACTTTTTAGTATAGGTGCAAGTTACAGCCCTGAGAGGAAAGCACTCTTATAGACACCATTGTTTTGAGGAAAGTTACACTGGTGGGTAACATTTTAGGGGGTTCAGCTATTACTATCTGTGACCTTGGTCCTGAAGGAACACAGTCTGGGATGCTAAATCTGTCTTCTCTGCCTACTTCCTGTTTCCTCCACAATCTAACCCCTAAGTTCTTCTTTCCTCCTCTGTAACTCATGCTGTAATAGAAAACCAAACAGAAGAAAATGAAATGTGGCCACCTGCCAGTCAGAAATAATATTGCTAACATTTTAACATATAATCTTATAATTAGTGTTTTTCATTCTGGCTTTCTATGTGCCATCTGTCTATAAACTTAGCATATAATACACATTTCCACCATATCATTAAATACTTGTCAAAAGCATTTTTAAAATCAGTGTAACAATAAAAAAGTTTTCCTTGATTATTAAGTTTTAAGTGACTTTTTTCATTTGCAAACATTTCATCAGTTTTGTCCCTTTTCTATTTATTTTTCCTAGGTTTTTCTAAATATTGGTGAAGTAGCCAAGTTACTTACCTTTGTAAGGCAGATTTTGCTTCCTTTTAAAATTGGGAACTTGTATTATGCTTCATGTTATTGATTAAAGTATATCCTATAATGATTTGCAAGTGAGGAATCTGAGAGTGAACACAGTCTATGTGATGTATCCATTATACAGAGGGGTCAGGTTTTAGAAGGAGAGCTTGAACCCTACAAAGCAGTCATTCAGATTATTTTTGTTCCTCCTGTTCACAACAAAAAAGTAAATTAATTGTTTAAAATAAGTTTTGATGACTTCTTTCTGAAGAACAAGTTGCCAATGTTCCTATTTTGAGGACAGTTCAGTTGAATGCTACCAAAAATACAATTGTCATACCAACCACTTTACTGAATTAAATGTTACCTGTTCCAATTTAATATATAAACGAGGGAAACAAAAATGAAAAGTCTAATGAATGCTGTTGTTGTTGTTAAGTGCCACTGAGTCAGTTCTGACCCATATGGACTCTGTGTAGGGTTTTCTTGGAGTGGTTGGTGGACTTGAACCACTGACATTGTGGTTCAAGCTGACCTTGCAGTTTAGCGCATTAACCCACAACGCCACACTATTAGTAGTAGAAAAATGAAAAAAGATGCATTTTGAGAGAATAGTCTAAGCACTTACACCTTATAATACAATAACTGTTATTGTTAAGTGCTGTGGAGTCAATTTCTACTCATAGTGACCCTGTGTAAGATTTTTGAGGAGCAACTCATGAGTTTGAACCATGGATCTTGACATTCAAACCAGCCTTCCGTCCAGTGCTTATCCTACAGCGCCATACCAGGACTTTTATTACAATAATGTTGTGATGGTATGTATGTGCCATAGCAAACATTCATTGAAAGCTTACTGTGTGCCAGGCCCTACGCCAGATGTTTAGCATGGATCAAGACACATGATTTTCATAAAACCTTTTTCTATTTTACACTTGAAGAATCTGATGTGTCTTATCCCATGTCTCACAAGCAGGAGTCAAAGCTAGACAATGCCTGAAGTTTTGTTACTTCAAACAAAAAGTCTTTAATATTTTCTATTTATTTGTTTTAACTGCTTATTGTGAATTGGAGAATGTTTACAGAGCAGATGTACCCCATTCAACAATTCTTACTCATTTTGTTTCATCTCATTGATTTTCATTCCTACAATGTAATCACTTATCCCACTTCCTCCCTGTGTTTCCTGTTTTTATTTCTCCTCCTTTTCTAACCCTTCTCAACTTTGTCTTTAGGTAAATGCTGTCCTTTTTATCTCATATTATTCTTTCATACCTTACACGTGTTACTGTTGCCTTATAGATTTATCTATTGTTTGACTGAAATTTGAGCCCTGGGGGGAAGGATGTCTGAGGATTATAGTCTTGGTGGGCTCTACCTATCTCTATCCAACGAGTAATCCTGGTCTTTTTTTATGATTTTGAGTTTGGCTTTACAATTTTTTCCACTTTCCCCAGGACTTTCTAATGTTATCCCTTTCAGAGAAATTGGTAATATTAGCTGGTCACCATCTAATTTTGGTCTTAGGGTTAAGTCAACTGATGTTTTAGTGGTCCATTAACCCATTGGACTTATTGTTTTCATGCATCTTTTAATTTCATCAGTCTTATTTCTTCTGGGAAGGGAGAGTTGAATAGCTGTACTTCAGATGGCTGCTAAGGAACTTTTAAGACCCTCGTCTTTGTAGACTGACTTTGACGTGTCTGAGAATATAGTCCTGTGACTTATTCTCTTAATGTGTTTGATTATGTTTAAGAATTTTGCCCCACAGGCGTGTGGGATATACCCTTTGATTGTTGGATGATGCATGCAGGGGATTGTGATCATTGCAGTGAAACAAAATACGATAGGATGGATGTAAAGATAATGTTCACCCATGTAAATTAACCCATAATGCACAATAAAAACTTTAAAAAAAAATTGTCATGAGTTGAAGGAGACTAGGAAATATGACAACTTCATACAATGTGGGGTCCTCCTTGGATCTACATCCAAAAAGGCTTCAGTGGAACAACTGGTGACATCCATTCAGAAACAATTTAGTCAAGAATATTGTCCCAATGTTATTTTCTTAGTTTTGAAGAGTGTTCTATGGTTATGCATGTTTCTTGAGAGGTGTTTGGATGAAGGATATATGGAAATTTTGTACTATTCTTGCAACTTTGCTGTGTCAAGTCTAAAATTATTTCAAAATAAAGTCTAAAAAATATAGCCTTTTTAAAAATAAAAAACTAACTGAGACAGATTTTAAGTTGTATATTAAATTGGTGACATATCTATATATCCATATCTATCTCTCTCTATATATATAAATTATTTTAGTAACTTATTTTGTACTATATATACTTAATGGGCTATATTATAAGGCCAAATATAACTGCAAAAAATAAAATGTCAAAGCTTTTCTTGATAAAAGAAACATTCTAAGATAGTTATGGGGGAATTGCTCATAGTGACCCTATTAGGGTTTTCAAGGAGCGGCTGGTGAGTTTGAACCAGCAGCCTTTCCATTCAAACTGACCTTGAAGTTCAGTGTTTGTCCTTCAGTACCACACCAGGATTCTGTATTCACAGGTTGTTGTTTAGTGCAATCAAGTCAGTTTTGACTCAAAGCAACACATGTATAGGGTTTCTAAGGAGCAGCTGGTGGATTTGAACTTACAACCTTAGCCGTCCAGTGATGATCCTGCCGTGTCAGAAATGTAAAACAAAAGGGTGGCTTGCAAAGGAAAGATGAAGATAATAAGAGACACAGGGAGGAATTCAATAAAGTGGATAGAGGTAAATACTGTTAACTGATGGTACCAGTAAACTTACTCAGTAAATACTGTTACCTGAGGGGACTTCATTGTAACGAAGCAAAGTCTATGATTTTTGGAAAGTGAAAAACTCAGTTGATGATGATCTGCTCTGTAAGTCTTCTTCAATACATAATAGAAAGTTAAAAAAAAAAATTGCTTTTTTTCTTTGTTTTTTTATTGTTTCAATTTAAGGTTTTTTCTTTTTTTGGAAAAAAAAAAAAGAAGATTTTTGTCCCAGGAGCTCTGGTAGCATTATGGTTACAAATTGGGTTGTGAACCTCAAGGTCAGCAATTCGAAACTACCAGCTGTTCTGTTGGAGAAAGGTGAGGCTTTCTGGTCTACAGGGTTGCTATGAGTCAAAACCAACTCCACGTCATGTAACCACCACCATGGTCTACCACATTCATGGATATATATACAGCAAAAGTAAATACCCATGTACAAATATCCTTTCTTGAAACTATATATATTCATGGATAAAGTCTGACTCTGTCTTAAACACCTGTTCAACCTGGTGTCTTTCTATAGCTCTATGGTAGATCATTGTTACTACAAGATGTGTATATAGCAGGATTTACCTCTGTATCCTTTAACTCTTGCACTCTCCCCAGTGTTTTCTCCTTGCTTTCATTATTTTTTGTTGCTGTTGTTGTTTACCTTCCTCTTATTGTATATTGCTTTCACCTTCACCCAAGTTGACATGTGTCTGCCTTCTAGCTCATGGATTACTCACATCCCGGTATACATTAAAACACGTTTAGCATGAACACCAAAACTTCTTTAATGTTAAAACAAGTGAGATTCTGCAAATGAACTGAAAAATAGTCTTTGATACCATGTAGATTGGGTATATGTGTGGTAGGTCAAGGTTAACTGTGCTGTGTGGCACGAGGTGAGTCTATGTGATTTTTATATTACACATCAAAGCATGACAGGTATACCATTGAAATGAAAAGAATACAGACTTTAAAAGGAGTCATTGTTGTAAGTGTCAGTGCTAGTGCTGCAAGCAATTGTGAGATTTTAGGCAAGTTATTTAACTTCCCTGAGACTCAGTTTCTATTGTTTGTTTAATATTATTTAATATCTGAAACATATTGTAAAGACAAAATATGAGAAAAGAAGTGAAAATCATTCATCACAGCTTTTGTTTTAAGGTGAACATCCCTGTTGTGTATGCAGTAGAGCTCATACACAAAGCAAGTGACATGATTCTAAAAAAGAGAATAAACATCAGAGAGTCCTTGCATCTTATTTGGACAACATTGGAAACTGTCCTTATTGATGGAGGAAATGAATTTATTATTTTCAGCCTAACTAATGTGCTGAAAATTCTATGCCAAGTAATCACTATGTGTTTTCAAAGTATTATATAGCCTCAACTAAGGCTGCATTTTAAAAGGAAGTCCTCTTTGAAATGTCTTTGAGATGAACAGTTTATTTGTTGATTTGACATCTAAAAGAAGTAGCTGAATGAAAACTGACTTGGCTACTGAGAAATTTCTGTTATAATGAGAATACTGCCTTTTCACTTAGAAATATAAAAATCCTATGCATTGATTAGTTTGGGCCACTGAAAGATCAGATCTAGCTAGTTGGTGGTGAGAAATAGAGGTATGAGTCTTATACTTCATCCTCAGCTCTACTGACTTAATCTGCTTTAATGGTAGAGTAACTACCAAGACCTTTCCTAAATGATTCTCAGCTGGGAAAATTGGCATTTCAATTTCAGACCTTACTGATAGTAACATATTTACCCTGTCACCTTTGGAGCACTACTTTTCTTTTTATTTTGAGCACAACTTTTAATTGAATGCAAATTGTATTTCTGAATTTCTATAAACATGCTATTTTCAAGAGTGTGGTGGAGAATGGTCTGCTGTGGAGAATGACAAGCAAATTACCCTGCATCATACAGCAATAAAAGAACAATTTGCAAAGACAATTTCCCAATTGGTATTTCCTCCATCTTTTTTATTGGAAGTTGTTGTTGTGGTGGTTGTTGTTGTTAAGTGCTGTCGAGTTGATTCTGACCCACAGCGACCCTGTATAGGGTTTCCAATGAGCAGCTGGGGAGCTTGAACCACTGACCTTGCAGTTCAAACGACTTTGCAGTCTGATGCATTAGCCCACAGCGCCACACCAGGACTCCTAGTAACAGATTTTTAGGACAATATGGTGACTTGAAACAAGAGTTGAGGTTTATGTGTCACTATCATTTATTTCATCAGGCAAGTTCATTGCTTTCATTTATAAATGACTATACCTGACTCGATGGCACTTAACAACAACAACATACCTGACTACTGGACAAGATAATCTCAAAACTCTTGGTCAAGTTTTAAGTTAAATCGCAGTTAGTATTTTGCATTTCATTGAAATTAACCTTTTATGAAATAACATTTGAAGCATACGTGTGTGATATAAACATACAAATAAATTGTATTTATGTCACAATTTATACTTTCATGTATTGGATCATTTTTTCACACAACCTTAGATTTTATCTAGTTTTTCATGTGAGGATTTGGAGGCTCAAATATGTGTAATTTACCAAATTCATATTCACAGGTGGTAGAGCAGAAACCTAATTTTTTTTACTTAAAATCTCATGGTGTTTTATTAAAAAGTCTTAATGGCATTCATGCAATTGGCTAATAGAAGGATAAAAACTTAAAAAATGAAAGAAAGTTTCATAATTAAGTTGTTGTAAAGAAATATAATCATATTATTTCTCCCACACTTAGCCTCAAACCAACTATTATTCAAATAATGCAGTCTCCACAATCTACAAAATAATGAAATGGACTTTACTAATTAGTGGCAATATGATTCAAGGGTTTAATACTATAAATGTGGTAGAGAGCATTGGTCTACAATTTTTTTTGAATAACTTATTCAGCTCTTGTACCTCCTTATTTCTTCCATTTACTTTAGCATCTCTATGCTGCAGAGCATGTTTCATTGTCTCTTCTGATACCAATTTCGACCTTTCCTTCTTTCTTGTCTTCTTAATGACTTTTTGCTCTCTTCATGTATGATGTTCTTGATGTCATCCCCACAACTCTTCTGGTTTTCGGTCTTTAGTGTTTCATGTATCAAATCTGTTCTTCAGATGGTCTCTAAATTCAGGTGGGATGTATTCAAGGTCATATTTTGGCTCTCGTGGACTTGTTTTCATTTTCTTAAGCTTCAGTTTGAATTTGCATATGAGTAATTGATGCAATGGGCACAAATGTGTATCTGATGATATGGAGCTTTCCCATCATCTCTTTCTGCAGATGTAGTCAATTTGATTTCTGTGTATTCCATCTGGTGAGGTCCATGTGTATAGTCATCTCTTATACTGTCTAAAGAAAATATTTTAAATGAACAAATCATTGATTTTTCAGAATTCTATAATGCATTCTCTAGCATCATTTCTATCACCAAGGTCATATTTTCCAATTATTGATTCTTCCTGTTTGTTCCCAACCTTTTCATTCCAATCACCAGTAATGATCAATACATCTTGATTGCATAGATTTCGATTAAAGAAGTTGGTAGAATTCTTCTATTTCATCCTCACTGGCTTTACTGGTTGGTATGTAAATTTGAATAATAGTGGTATTAACTGGGCTTCCCTGTAGGCACATGGATATTATCCTATCACAGACAGCATTGTACCTGGATATGATCTTGATATGTTCTTTTTGACAATAAATGCAACACCGTTCCTCTTCAACTTTTCATTCCTGGCATAGTAAACCATGTGGTTGTCAGATTCAAAATGTCCAATACCAGTCCACTTCAGCTCACTAATGCCTAAGACATCGATCGATATTTATGCATTCCATTTCATTTTTCATAACTTCTAATTTTCCCAGATTCATACTTCGTACATTCCATGTTCCAATTTTTAATGGATGTTTACAGCTGTTTCTCTTCATTTTGAGTTGTGTCCCATAAGTAAATGAAGGTCTTGTGGGCTCTTCACCCATGAGCTTTACTCCACTCACATCATCACGGTCAACTCTACTTTTAGGAGGCAGCTCTTCCCCAGTCGCATTTTGAGTGCCTTCCAACCTGAGGGGCTCATTTTCCAGCACTACATCTGACAGTTTTTCTCTGCTATTCATAAGATTTTCAGTGACTAAATATTCAGAAGTAGTTTGTCACTCTTTCTTCCTAGTCTCTGTTTGTCTGGAAGCTCATCTGAAAGCTGTCCACCATGGATGACCCTGCTGGCATTTAAAATACCGTTGGCATAGCTTTCAGAAATCACAGCAACTCATAAGCCACCACAGTATGACAAACTGACAGACAAGTGGTGGAGTGAGAAGATTAGGAACCTTTATAATCAGGAACATCTTGAAAACTATCTCTCTGGAAAGCAGTTGAAAAAAAGCCATAGATTGTATCTTCTGTAAAACTTAAGCAGAAAAAAACTCAAGACTATGTGACTGAAGTTGAAAAAAAAAAAAGAAGAGAAAATTCTCACAGGATAGATTCTAGTGATGGACCCTGGTATAGATTATGTTTATTTGAGTGATTCCATTCATTAAAGTGCTATAAAGAAATTGATGAAAAATGTGGTGATGATAAGAAATGAAGCATTAATAAAGTCTTGGAGGAATCAAGAGGAAAACATACAAAAGGAGCCGTAGAATTTTGAGACTTAAGGTCTTTGGGAATGGTTAAGTAGAAATATTGATGTTTACAATAAAGGCATTTAGGGGAGCAGCACTGATGCAGTTTGACAGGTAACTGTTTACACAGCCTTCTTCAATAAAGGAAGGCTGAAGACAATTGACACATTTTTTTTTAAACTTATTTTTAAAACAGATTATTAGTACCCCTGAGCCTATTATGTCAGTTTGAATACTAAGGTGCTCCAGACCCAAACCATGGTATTTTCTATTGTATTATATTCATGTGAAAGTTGAACAGTGAATAAGGGAGACCCTAGGAGAATCAATGCTTTTGAATTATGGTGTTGGCGAAGGATACTGAAAGTACTATGGGCTGCCAGAAGAACAAGCAAATCTGTAAGACTTCATCTCTCGTACCTTGGACGTATTATCAAGAGGTACCAATCCTTGGAGAAGGACATCATACTTGGAAAAGTGGAGCATCAGCAAAAAATTTTAAAAAAAGGAGGACCCCAATAGATAGATTGGCACAGTGGTTACAACAATGGATTCAAACACAACAATTATGAGGCTGGTAGTATTTAGTTCTGTTGTGCAAAGGGTTGCTATGGGTTGGAACCAACTCACTGGCACCTAACAGCAGCAACATGAGTCTATTATTAGTCTTGGTGCTACAGTGGGTTAAGCATTAGGCTTCTAATTGCAGGGTCAGTGACTCAAACCCACTAGCAGCTCAGCAGGAGACATGAGGTTGTCTGCTCTTGTGAAGATTTTTAATTTCAGAAACCCTCTGCAGTAATTCTCTGTTTTATAGTGTCACTATAAGTTGGAATCAATATGATGATAGTAGATTTGGTTTGGTTTTGGATGAGTCTATTAGAACTATTTTTAGGAATAACTCCTTTTTTAGTCTAATAAGTAAGCCTTTATGAAAAAAGTATATCTAACTTTAGATCGTGATTTTTTAAAAATAAAAACATTAGTTACATTTTTCAAATGAGAATGCATGGAAAGGATTTTCAAATCTGCAAAATAGTCTAACTTTGGGGTTAAAAGTCAAAGATACTTGATTCAAATTATTTTAACATTTCCAGGTCTCAATAAATGTTGAAAACCACTCATTTCTTTCATTAGAGCAGTTGCAGGTTGAATCGTTTTTTTGTTTTGTTGTATTGTTGTTTTCACTAGAAAAATAAAAAGAAGTATATTTAGCCTATCCTATTTAGTATTGTATACCAAATTCAAGGTTTTGTTAAAGCAAATGATAACATTGATTGAGGATTTGCCTGCTTCACAAACATTACCATTTAAACCTTGAGAAAATAATCAATGTCATAGCTCATGTGTTGTCAATTCCTTCTTTGCCCCCTATTATTATAATGCATACTATACTAGATGTTTGAATTCTTAATTCATATTTTACATAAAGGTTCTGTGGATACATAGTTAACTAATCATCATGCAGTTGGTGGAATGTCAGTTTTCATTTTATCCCTTAGTCTACCAGAGATCAGCAAAGTCTTCAGTCAATTACCTGGTTAATGTGGTTAAACCCTGAAACTGCTTATCTTCATTCTAGTGCCTATGTCTTATTTAGGAGATCATATTAGGTTGAGTCTGTTCATCATGTTTGAGCTGTAGGTTTTTTTTCTTTGCTTAGATATTCTGGAATGGAACCTTCTCTCTCTCTCTCTCTCTTTTTCTCTCTCTCTCTTTGAAACTTTTTATTGTGAATTGACTGAAGGTTTACAGAACAGATCATCAGTTTTATATATATGTATATAAATCATATACTTTGTTTCATGTCAATGATTGTGATCCCCTCCATGTAACAACAATTACCCTACTTCCTCCCTCTTCCTCCCTGTGGTTCTTATTCCAATTCTACTCTCCTTCCCAACCCTTCTGAAACTTGTCCCCAGATAAGTATTGATTGCCCTTTTGATCTTGAATGGTTGACCATTCCATAGTGAGTATACCTTAGTAGTGTTAATGCCCCCCCCATATATCTATCCACCCCAAAGCCTAATGTACAGAAAAAGAAAAAGAATTATACTTACCCCATTCTATTTAGTACAGTATACCAAATTCAATGTTTTGTTAAAGCAAATGATAACATTGACTGGGGATTTGCCTGCTTCATAAACATTACCACTTAAATCTTGAGAAAATAATGCCATAGTTCATGAGTTGTCAACTCCTTCTTTGCCCCCTGTTGCAAGGAAAGAGAAAGAGAAAGAGAAAGAGAAGCAAAGAGGGAGTAGGGAGGAAGGGAGGGACTACATAAATCATTCTTTTAGAAGGATCAGCAAAAGGCTGTTCCCTATGAGGTTGAAGTTAAAGATATCCTAATATCTAATTTTTCCAAACTGCTATACCATTCTGTCATCTCTGACATTAACTATGCCTCCTCCTCTCAGTACTCTGAGTACTCTCCTGTCCATTTTAGGGTTCTGTAATTCACTGCAGCATCCCACAGTACTCACAAACCCTCAAGGAAATGATTCATGTAGTGTGAAGGCTGGCAAGTCCCAAATCCATGGGTCAGGCATCATTATAGAGGATTCTACACACTAATGGAATTTCAGGAACTGATACACCAAAATCAGCACATCATCTAGCAAGCTAACAAGTCCCAAATTCGTGAGTCAAGCATAAGTCTGGAGGCCTTTTGCAACCCACATGGCTGGTCAGACAACAGGCTGCTGACTCAAATTGGCAGGTCAGACAATAGACTGCTGACTCAAGTCCCAAGAATCAGAGATGAGAGGAACACAAGCCAAATCAGGATCCAGAACAAAAGAAAGTGAATTTTGCCAGAGCAGTCCTATACAGTAGACGCAGACTACACATCCAAGGAAACCCTCTAGTGAGTTGGTGACTCAAGATACACCCCACCCTACTACTGCCTCATTAACAAAACAAACAACTCCAAAACCAAAACCACAGGCATTATTATTAAGTTAAGAAAGTTCCAACTCATAGTAACCCTGTAAAAGTCATGGGGCAGCTGATAAGTTTGACCTGCCGACCTTGCACCACACCAGGACTCCATGACCACAGGCATAGATGCTCAGATTTACAATATGTCACTGAAATAGAGGACTACAGCTCTATGAACCATGTAATTTACTACACCACAGGGACAAACAGACTTTGATGAATATTGCAAGAAGTTTTATTTGTAACAAACAAAAATTTAATGACTCTTCCTTCTAGGTGTTTTTTTTTTTTTTTTATCTAAAAGGAACTCTAAACTATGTCATCATTCGATTAATAAACAAAATAAAATATGAATAGATTAAGTGACAACTAAAATCAAATGTGAGTAGTTAATTTAATATTAAAGTTTCATAGTCTTGTTTCTGCTATTTCATTCTTAGATCATTTAGAAATTTCCCTTCCTTCAATTCAAATAAATAAATAACTAAACTATTAGCAACCCATTTCCTGTTGCATGCCCAGCATGGTGCTAGGGAATATGTATATATGTTTTGGGAGGTAGAGTTGAGATGAAGAGAGGAAAGAAAACATTCCTTGGGCTAAAGGAGTTTACAGTAAAGTAGCAAGATTCAGAGTGGTCAGTTATACATACGACAATAATAATGTCAGCAAAATATGGGGAGGGGGGTAGATTTTCAAATCAATAGTTTTAAAAACAATATTGTTCCAGATAAAATATATTCATCGTATTGCATGTGCTTTTCAAATAAAACATTTGGGGGAGTTAAAAGCATTTTTACTGGATTTTCCTTTTTAAAGTATCCAATCATTTTTACTTCATATTTAAAATTCAGTAATTTTGCTAGGAAATCAGAATTCTGATCGTTTTCTAAGTTTAAAAAGATGAAATTATGTAATTTTTTCTTATATGTAAAAGACTAAAGAAGATTTAAAAGGATCAGTAGTAAGTAGGATTTTTTTTTTTTTTAATGGTTTGGAGAGTGTTTAAAAGAATCAAGAAATTTAACTGAAAGCTTATAAAAATTATAATCACATTTAGGTAAATTGAATTACTATTTATTATCAGAAAATTAGGAGTGTTTAGGAGTCCTGGTGTGGCACTGTAGGATTAGCACTTGACCGTAATGTCAGTTAGAACTACAAGGTCAGCAGTTCAAACTCATCAGCCGCTCCTTGGAAACCTTATATAGGGCCACTGTGGGTCAGAACCTACTCTACAGAACTTAACAACAACACCATCAGAAAACTACTCTTGCTGTTTAGATAGAATTATGAACATGTCAAAGGAGATGTTTTTGACAGGTTTACTTGATGTGGCACTGTAGTATGAACACTGGACTGCCAACTGCTAGATCAGAGGTTCAAATCCACCAGTCGCTTCTGTACAGGGTTGCAGAGATATAACTAACTCAATAGCACTTAAGACAACCTGAAAATGTATAAGGAAAAAATGGTAATTCCTTGAACAATTTTTCATTATTTTTATTCAACCCATAGCGACCCTGTATAGGGTTTCCAAGAAATGGCTGGTAGGTTTGAACCACTGACTTTGTGGTTAGTAATCCAATGATTATCCTACAGTGCCACACCAGTAAAGAGTGGGGGGAAAAAAAGTAAGGTTATGATGTGGGAAATGTTGTGAACTTAAATGTATGCTTAATTATAATTGAGTGACTCAATATAGTAAATTAAAGTAATGAAGTAAATTAGTACATTAAAAATAGCTTACTGAATAACAGAAATTTGCCTTTATAATGATTTTTGCCTTCCTTTTCTTAAATTTTTTTTAAAGTAGTCACCAACTGACTACAAGCTTCTGTGCCACTTGATCAAATTTTCATAAACAAATTCCCTACATAAATATTAGTATCTATTAAGAAAAGTTCTACAACAGAAAATATATAAATGCTATTTTGTAATAGTGTACATAGATCTGTTTTGGAAGAGGTGCAGCCAGAGTGCTCCTTGGAGGCCAGGATGGCTAAGCTTTGTGTCTCACACTTTGGACATATTGTCAAGAGGGAACAGTCGCTGGAGAAGGATGTCATGCTGGGTAAGATGGAGGGTCAGAGAAAAAGAGGAAGACCCCTAACGAGATGGATTGGCCAGGTGGCATCATTGATGGACTCAAGTGTGGCGGCGGTAGTGAGGTTGGCCCAGGATCGGACATTGTTTCGTTCTGCTGTGCATGGGGTCACTATGAGTCGGTTCCGACTCGATGGCACCTGACAACAACAACAGCATATTGTTCTATATTTTTATCTAGGAATTAACTTACTTAATCAATCTTTAAAGTCCATGTCTTTCAGAAATAATATCAATTTGAGAACAGATCTATTAAAATTTTTATTCTGTAACATATGAGAAAAGGAGCTCTGGTAGCTCTGGTAGTGGTTACAAATTGGGCTGCTAACCTCAGGGACAGAAGTTTGAAACCACCAGCTGTTCCATGGGAACAGTAAAGATTTACAGCTTCGGAAACACTGCGCGGGGTTGCTATGAGTCAGAACTGACTCCACGGCACATAACAACAACAACAACAACACATGAGAAGGAAGTTGCTGATTCTGCCCCCCTTAAATCCAAAATAGCTATAAAATTGAACATTTCCCACCTCTGATGAAATGTACAAGGAGAAATTCACCTCAGAGAAGATTATTTTTATGATAAAATACACTATAAAGGGCGCTCTCTACACATATCTGAGAGAAAATTAGCCATAATAACTTTTTTTCCTCTTGTTTGTTTTACAAATTTTGTACATTTCCTTTTAGTTGATCCAGATGGATTCTTTTTCTCTACTGTCCTCTTAACAGCTTCTTAATTTCACTTCCCTACTGTTCCAAACTAGAAATGCTTCTTTGTTCAGACTTCCCTCAAGTTATCTGTGAAAAATAAGTTACAGAAAGAGTCCTTGGGTATGTTTTAGGATGAATGGAATATGGGGGCAGGAGAGTGACTTTGTATGTGCAAATGAGACTATGTGTGGAAGCAAGATAAGCTTCAGGAGGGAACTAGGGGACTCAAGGTCACATAAAAGGTATAATGGAACCTTTAGAACAGTTTTTAGAGTGCAAGTAAAGGTGACCAAGATTAAAAAATTTTCAATTTAGTGGGAGAAAAGTAAAAATGTGTATGTGCAGAAGCAAATATTAGAGTAGGACTTTTATGTTTGTATTCTAAAGTTTCTGGAGCACTGACTGTGATCTTATGGGGAATAGAGACTTTGAGGAGTGAGTCAAATAGAAGCTTCCAGTAGAGATAGAATCTTGAGGCTTTGGCTTTACTGTAGTTTCATTCATTTCCAAAATGCCATTAACCCTTTTCCTATACCGCCTTGCTTATTTTTGTTTTGTTTTGTTTTCAAAGAAAGCCATATCTGGACTTTTTTTTTTTTTTTTTTAAATGATGCTCTGAAATGATAGCAAAATATTATTTGTTGAATCATGGTGTAAAAGAAGACCCTTCATTAATTTATTGTTATTTTCATATGGTAGATCTACCAAACTTTTTTGGTGGTTCCATAGCCCTTGATGCAAACATGTAATTTTTATTTTAGACTTTGGTATGCCTATAATTTCTCAAATCATGTTACTATGTACAAATTTTGAAGGAAGGACTTTGGGATGGTTTTGTTTTATGTATACAGTGACTTTTATTTTTCCCTATCATTTTTTAGTTTGATTGTCAATTGTTTAAAGTTCTGCACATATATAATTAAAGGAAAAATAACTTTAAATAACATGAAAACATGTTTAAATATTTTTAAATCAAAGTTTTAAAGAAATATCATTAGCTTAAATAATATTTTAGAGACCTTATAACATTTTGAGAAATTGTTTCATATTCTGTATGCATATAGTTTAAACTAATTTCTGTTTTCTACATTTGGAAGATGTATTTGTCTATGATCATGTGGTAAAGGAATGGGGATAATGGCCAGCCTCTCCTCAGAAATCTTATACAGGATTGCTATGATTCACAACCAAATCGACGGCATGTAACAAGAACTACAATTTGCTGCCAGTCACAAGTTGTAAGAATCCGTTTGTGCTTTGAAAAGATATCTGAAAAAATCTACTGGTCGCTGTTCTTTCCTTTGGTGCTGAAAAGTCATTTGGTTGCATTTGAGAGAAATGTAACAATAACATTATTTACCAAGGATTTTTTTCCCCCTTTCTTTTCTTTATTCTTATCAATTGAGACACAATAAAACACTAATGATTTATTTTAATGGGTACCCTACTATGTGCCCAAGTCCTGGTGTGGCACTGTGGGTTAATGCTGTGGACTGCCAAGTCCGTTTGAACCGCAATGTCTGCTGTTCAAGCTCACTAGCCACAGGGTCTCTATGGGTCAGAACTGACTCTATGGCATTTAACAGAAACAGCAACAACTCTGTGGTCTGAAGTAGATATTTTGGCTCCCTTTTTATTGATATGAAAATTGATTAAGTTTTTGTTTTGTTTTGTTGTGTTTTGTTTTACGTTTTTATTGTGAATTGAGTGATAGTTTAAATGGGAGAACATTAGTTTTACTTACCCTTATCACTTCATTGCAGTGATTACAATATCCTCCATGCATCATCATTCAACAATATTTGCTTCTATTCCCTCTGAACTTTTTTTTTTTTTGGATGTACACAAAAACACTCAGAAATATATAATCATTTGAACAAAGGGCACATTCTGCAAGCCTGCCTCCTGGATGACAGCGCACAGCCTTTCTCTTTCCATGAGTCCTCGGCTGCTGTATTCCTCCAGGTCCTTATCTCTGGTGTTGCTTTTTCTCTGGATAGAGTCCAACATTCCGCTTGTGCTCATCTCCCTTGATTGTCCTAGGGTCCTTTGTTACTGGACTGTAATATGAACTACTCCCCCTTTTGTTACAGAACTTTTACCTTTACTGTTGTGGCAGTTGCAATTAGTCATTATAACAATTATTCACTATTGAATCTTAAGAATCTTATCCCCATGTCCTTTCACCAGATTGGTCTAGACAAGATGAAAACTATTCAGTGGGGATTCTACCTTTCCTGCACACTCTGAAACTAAACTCCCTCTTGAAAACTTGTAAGCCAGTCACTTAGTGCCTTTCTAGTCCCTCCATTTTAGGTAGGTTGCCCATCCCTACCAACCCTGTGTACAGAGGGGATTGATACTTGATGTGAAGACTCCTTTCTTCTCAAAAAATTAAGTTTTAAGTCAAACATTTGTTGCAGTTACACAAAATGTGGTGGCAGAGACAAGATTAATCTCCATTCTGTCTGGCTCTATATTCTATGTTCTCTTTACCTACTGAGTGTATGGGAATAAGGAGAGGAAAAAGCCTCAGAGAGCCTACCAGCATGACATTATAAATCAAGTGTGGTATGTGTGTACATAGATACATACATGTATACACACATACATGTGTTACATGTGCATACATATGAAGGGGCTTAAAAAGTTCATGAAAAAATGTAACAGACAGTGAATGGAATTCTTCCATGAAATTTCTGAAGCTCCCCCATATTTGTATGTGTGTGTGTGTACACACATTTAGTATGAAAAAAAATACATTAAAATTGGGAAGTTTTAAGTATCCTTTGAAAGGTATGCCATGCAACTCTCCCTCTTTAAAATGGGTGAGGATGATAGTTATGAGAGTGTTATGGATGCTAAAAAGGTATATGCATTCAACATCTAAAATTCTAAGGCTATTCAAGGGGAGGGAATAACAAAATAATGTGCAATATATTAGCCATAATTACTTTATCCTTGGTTTTGATAGTAACTGTCAGATCAATTTTCTGATGCAGAGAAGAGCATTGCTTTTGTTTAAATTTTAACCTCATATAGAAGGCTCTTTGGATGAACACATTTTACAGTAATTTTTCTTTGGTGTGAGTGTTTAGATTGACGTATTTTTTTCAGTTTTTGTTTTGTTTTTTCTCCAGTCAAAATGACATCCTCCTCCCCTGCTATGATTACCAATGTTGTGCCGTGGTAGATATTCCCAGTGACTGAGGATGTTTAAACAGAAAATGAAACTTGAATGGTACTATCTGAAACTCTACTTAAAGCTATGTCAGGTTCCTGTCTATAGCAATGTATCAGGTGTGAACACATGAAGAATAAGAAATGGTGGATTTTTTTGTGTGATGGAGTTTCTTTTCCTTTGAAATCAGAGGGAAAAAATACTGACTTTTCTTGAATCATTGAGTAATACAGATTTCTAAACAGGATCTAGTATACAAATACCCAATTAATGATATCTGAACTTGAAATTTGAAGCTGTGCCCTGTCTATTTTATACCAGTTATAGTTTTCTCATTTGTATATAGATACTATAGAAATGTTTAAAAAAAAAAAAAA
>NW_006408553.1:23262077-23301899 GCF_000296735.1 Chrysochloris asiatica | reverse complement strand
AAAAAAAAAAAAAAAGGTATAATGCTAATTTAAAAGCAAGCACTCAAGAAAGGTAAGATGCAATGAATTAATTGGGATTACAATACTTATTTCTGCATTGACTGAAAAACCTCTGTGATATCCTGAATTGTGCTTCAGCAGTGATCTCAGAACTCCTTCCAACCCCCAAGGCTCCTTAAAAAAAAAAAAGCATTTGTTATTACTTAGCTATTTTATTTGGCAGGGATCCCTTCTAGCTCATCTTCTAATGCACTGGCAAGGTTCCTATTGCCAATAGCGTAGGGCCTACCCTGCTAGGGTAAGCGACATAGCCGAACTTTCTAGCCTCTGCATCCTTATAAATAATGCATCTGGTTTCCTGTAACTACATGAACCCTTAGACATTCATAGTCATTTCTTTGTTAGTGAGGGTAAAAGGTTTGGGAGATGAACAGTTGTGGAAATAGTTGTAGGCAGTTTTTATCACTGATTTGAGGTGGGTTCTATGATCATTAATCACAGGGCTAATACTAATGGGATACTTATGGTATTTTTTGGAGACATACACAAGATATATAAAAAATATCATTGGTGACTAAAATCCATGCTTGATTTAACATGCAAAGTACTGGTAATACTAGTATAGGATTCTTTGAAACTCTATTGCCCATAATTAGACCTACTTTTCTAATTTCAAAATATTTTTCTGTTTGCACAAAATTCATTGACTTTTGTGATATGTGCACACTTGTTCTTCAAAACATAACAATGAGCCAGAAATAAAATGTATTTCCTAAATGCGCTAAGTAATTTGATAGTGTAACAACTTATTGTACTTGTAATGAAGAAAGGAAAATGGTATATTTATAAGCCAATGCCCAAATCATGTGTATTCATACTTTTAGATTGAAAGTGTTTATGCATTCCTATAATTGAAAAAAATGGAGTTCTGGTGTGGTGCTGTGGGTTAATGTGCTGGACTGCAATGTCAGTTTGAACCACAAGGTTGGCAGTTCAAGCTTACCAGTTGCTCCTAGGAAACCCTATACAGGTTTGCCATGGATCAGAACCTATTCAATGGCACAGCAACAACAATAATATTATAATAAGATATATTTTATTTTTGATAATCATAGAAATTATTGTTAAACTAGTGAAAAAAACAATCTTTAAAAATGAAAAGTATTTTGGCAATATACTTTAAAATACATTTTCAAGCAATGTTTATGTAAAACTTTCCTCAGTATTTGTTTTTGTGTTTATTGGACATGTCCTTATCGAACACTAACAAAATTACAGAGTTTAGCATTGAAGTTCTGTTGTAAAGATAAAAAATTCAGATTTATTTAGATGTTCAGTGAAAACATATTGCTTTAGAGCCTTATGTATTTTTATCAGAATTAACTGACAGAATAAAAAACATGTTTCTAACTAGAAAATGGAAGTTCACTTTCTCCAGTGCCATCCTCCCTCCTTGATCTCAATTCTGTGTATAGCCAGGCAGAGTGTAGTCAATTACTAAATAATTATTGAATAAATGAATAAAAGAAGTTGCAGAAATATTTTTCTTAATAGATCCAAATTTTACAAAACCAAAGAGAGAAATTAATTTTTTCCTGTTAAACCCTGGTTTATGGCAAACTTTCTTCTCCCTTATTGATGACCTGAGAAGAAATATGCAACAAGGGTTGATTGTACTATGAACATTTTTTGAATCATTGACCTATTTGCAGCATCATTTAATAAATGAGTTGGTTTCATCATGATCAGAACTGAGCCATAGACCATAATTATGTAGACAGCCTATTGTTGCACTGTAAGTATTGGTGCACTAAGCTGACAATAAATCTGCCCATAATGGAAATGGTGATATGTACAAGAACATATGCATTCTTATCATTATATTCTGGAATCGTGGTGTGGCTCTGTGGGTTAATGTACTGGACTGCAAGGTTGATTTGAACCACAAAATCAGCGGTTCAAGCTCACCAGCTCAACAACAACAAATCATTTTATTAGTTCTTATTTTCACCCCTCTCTCCACTCACTTCTTCCTTCTTGTGTATGTCCAAGTGAGAATTTTACTGTAGAGCTCAACAGATACTTTATCTTTTATGCAGGTGACCTTTCTACAACACCTCTTCCTTTGGTGCTTTTTCAGAATATAATTCTCAAGAGGACAAATAAAAACATTTCCCCACAGAATAGTTGTTAATGCACAGGGTAAAGGCATTGTGTAGTTGTGTGTGGGGGTGGGAGGGGGAGGAGAAGGGGAGTGATGACTTTTGAGGTCAGGAACATCTGCATTTGACTCTCAGCTTTACCTCTCACTAACTGTGGTCTTATGGTTGTCTTTTTGTTTCCTGGAACCATAACTTTTTCTCTCTGTATATTTACCTTGCAGACCAATTGTGAGCATGCTGTTGTTCTTAAGTGCCATCAAGTTAGTTCTAACTCGTAGTGTTACTTTATTAGGATTTCTGTGGCACAACTGGTGAATTTGAAATAGGAACCTGCAGTTTAAGCCAACCTTTTGTTCAGTGCATTATCTTGCAGCACCAAACCAGGACTCCAATTGTGTAGATATACTTTTATATATACCTATTGGCACTGTGTCTTACATGCTTTTGTTTTTCAGTCAGCTTTGTTTTTTGTTTTTTTGTTTTTATTTCCAAGGTGACTTAGACCTTACCACACTCAAAACTTGAATCCTACCTTTGTTGTTACCAGATAGCTTCATTTGTTGCAATAGAAAAGAGAGAGTTTAGGATGGAAATCTTGTTTACTTCCTGCTACCAAATCTACACACCCAGCACGATGTCAGGCACCCTAATAGGCACTTGATATTTTTAAATAGATGGGTGAATTGATGACTAAATAAATTGACACTTATCTTGGATCTTTAGAAATAGTAGTCATTTTTGGAATACAAAGACATTAAATTTTGAAAAATGCTGGCTGTAAGAAGCAGGTTAACAAAGAAGCAGGTTACCCTGAAATTTTCCCGTTTTTTTTTTTTTCTTTTTAATCTTTCCAATTAAAGAGAAGTTAGTTCAAATGCTTTATAGCACATTTTTAAATCAGATGCTGCATGTTGGCTGAATTGCAGTAATGCCATTTCATTTTGAGTTGGACTGCTCAAGCATTTAACCCAGATTTTTTTTTTTTTTTAAATGTTTTTATTGTGAATTTAGTGAAAGTTTACAGGGCAGATCATCAGTTTTACATTCAACAAATCATACACCTCGTTTCATCAATGATTATAACCCCTTCCATGTACCATCAGTTAACAGTATTTCTCTCTTTATTTTAGCTATTTTTTTTTTTTTAAACACTCAGGCATATATAATAATTTACACCACCAAAGGGCACATTCTGCAAGTCTGCCTCCTGGCCACCAGCTCTCAGTCTCTCTTTTCTCAAGAATCTACAGTTCTCAGCTGCTCTCTCTTTCCATGCCCCCATTTCTGCCTCTATCTCTGGTTTCGCTACTTCTCTGGATAAGTTCTCACATTCCGCTTGTGCTCTTTTCCCTTGATGGTACTAGGGTCCTCTGATTCTGTACTGTAAGATTAACTACGCCCCTGTTTTTGTTACAAAATTTCTACCTTTGCAATTGTGACAGTCACAAATAGTCATGATAACAATTGTTGTTGTTGTTGTTGTTGTTGTTAGGTGCCATCGAGTCAATACCAACTCATAGCGACCTTATGCACAGCAGAACGAAACACTGCCCAATCCTGGGCCAACCTCACTACTGTTGCCACACTTGAATCCATTGATGCTGCCACTTTGCCAATCCATCTGGTTGGGGGTCTTCCTCTTTTTCTCTGGCCCTCCACCTTACCAACATGATATCCTTCTCCAGTGACTGGTCCCTTCTGACAATAAGTCCAAAGTATGAGAGATGAAGTTTGGCCATCTTGGCCTCCAAGGAGCGCTCTGGCTGCACTTCTTCAAAAATAAATCTATTGGTTCTTTTGGCAGCCTATGGTACTTTTAATATTCTCCTCCAACACCATAACTCAAAAGCATCAATTCTTATCATAAGAGTCTAATCCCCATCTGTTTTTATCAGATCCATCTAGACAAGATGAAAACTATTCAGTGGGAACTCAATCTTCCCTCACACACTCTTAAACTAAACTCTTTCTTGAAACCTTGTAAGCCAGTCACTTTGTGCCTTAACCCTGATTCTTTTGATAACACATGTATCAGTTGGGTAATTATTGCCATACCCATTCAACATATTTTTCCAGGCTTAGGTTATTGTAGAGCTGCCTGTCTCTGGTAGTACAGCTAGTTATGTGCTTGAGATACCTAAGAACGTTTTACCTTTGCACTGTGTCTTTCCCCTAAAATATCTGAACTATATCTCTGTTCCCTTTTGTATCACCAAATGCTTAGGTACCTTGGTTGTTGTTGTTGTTGTTGTTAAGTGCCATTGAGTCGGTTCCAACCCAAAGTGACCCTGTACAGGGTTTCTGAGGGTGTAAATCTTTATGGGAGTTGAAAGCCTCATCTTTCTCCCACGGAGCGGCTGGTAGTTTCGAACTGGTACATTGGAGAACTGCTTAATTAGTAGTATTCCTGGTATGGCACTGTAGGATAAGCACTAGACTGCTAACCATAAGGTTGGTGATTCAAATCCACAAGCTTCCCCTCAGAAAACCTATATGTGTTGCTATGAGTTGGAATTAACTCTACAGCATTAACAACAACAATCTCACTAGAAGGAGTAAGCACTCAGGTACTAACTGAAATGTTGGCAATTCAAATCCATCCAGTGACAACTTGGAAGAAAGACCTGGGAACATATGTCTGAAAGATCAGTCCTTAAATACCCTGTTCAGCACAGGTTTACCTTGAAATACATGTGATTGCCATGAGTCAAAATTGCTTCAGCTGCAACTGTGCTTTGTTTTTGTGGTTAATCTCATTAGATTCTTTTGTTTGTGAATGTGAATTGGTAATTATAATTTCCCTTTACATATGCTACTGTGCAGTTTCTGATCCCAAACTTTCTCCTTTGCTTTTTTGGTGGTGGTAGGGGTGAAATTGAAGAATAAGGGTAATCCTCTTGTATATAGATACCTTTTGAATGACTTTCATGTCAGTCAGAAAACAGTAGTAGACATTGGAAAGATGAGATAAGAAAAGAGACTGGGATAATTCCAGCTGTTTAAGCTGGGGTTAAGGAGACATGGAATGATGATGGCTTATTTGTCTGCCTTCTGGTGGTAGAGTCCTAGCAAACCCTCAAGGAAGAATTCTTGAGAAAACACTTCAAAAGATTTATGTTTCATTTAGAAGCCTTGTATAAAAGCATTTCTAGCCCTTTAAGTTAAGCCTTTTCTCTTATAGGAGGCATCAGGTGGGGGTGGGCAGAAATGAAGCATATGGCTGCAACTCTCAGCACTGAAGTGATGTGTAAAAAAAGTACTTTTCCTGCTAGCTTCAATTGTTCTGTATGCCTCTTGCTGTCAGTGACATGATTTAGTTTAAATACAGATGCTTTTAGAGGGGCTTGGTACAGCATCATACATATTTAATAGTTTTAAAAAACATCTGTGTTCTTAACTGGGTGGGAAATTTAGCAGGGGGAAAACTGAACCTTCACATCAGGCTTTATAATTCTTGATCATCAGCTGACCATTGAGTAACTTTTGTCCAGGATAGAAACATCAGGAGCAAATCCAAGGGTCCTGTTTATTTCAACCAAATGAAACTTGTGGTATAACCTGATCTTGTCAGTAGTGTAAATCTTAATATTTTCCCCATTTATATTATTCAGGTGTTCCAATTCCCCAGTGATTGAAGTATAACATTAAAAAAAAAAAAAATCCTTTCTCATCAAATAAATGGAATTACGTGGGGAACAGAAAAAGCTCTTAGATTTTCTGTAGCAATTAATGGTTTGTCACATAAAGATTTCTCATTACCATTAGATAATGGTTAAAATTATATTAATCTTTTACCTTCAGTGTACTTTTGAAATTCATCTTAAAAGTCAATTTCTCTAAGTAAAATGGCAGGGGGGAGGGAGGTATATTGGAAAAAGGAGGAAATGCAGGTTATTGAATGTGGAATTGATATATGATTTCATTTATTTGACATAGTCTATTGAATTTTTAAAATAAAACTAATGACAATTTCTCAGGTTGGGTTTTCTGTCAAACGTCATGGTGACCATGACCATGGTGAGACAGCCATTAGGGGGGAAAAAAGTGTTTTTCTAGCATTTTATTAGGACAATATTCAAGGAGCTCTAATCTCTAATGGTGCAAACTGCTAACTAAAATGTTGGTGGTTTAAATCTACCAACTACTCCACTGGAGAAAAACCTTACAATCTACTTTAATAGGGTTATAGCCAAGAAAACCTTATAACCAAAACCAAATCAAACTGCTCTTGTGTTAAACCCAACTCATAGGGATCTATAGGACAGAGCACAACTATTCCATAGGTTTTCCAAAGCTGTAAATCTTTATGGAAGCATGTTACCTCATCTTTCTCCCATGGTGGGTTTGAACCATTGATCTTTTGGTTAGCACCCAAAACATAACCCACTGAACCCGTTCTACTCTGTCACATTGGGTTGCTATTAGTCAGAAGCAACTTGGCAGCACATAACATCAACAACATCCATTTGTCTCTCCACCAATGAAATTTATTTTTTAAGGCATTGTCAAGTAAGTGATGTGATTACATGATTTTTAATTTTATCTTCAAACATTCTAACATGCTGTGCATTATTCTTTTTTAACAGCATATAGGTGATGGATTGTTTTTTCATGAATGAGCCACTGTGTTTGACCTTAGAATGTGTAGTCATATGTTACATGGTATAATTAAATCCTTAGCAGCGTACTTTCTCCTGTCCCTGAAAATCACCCCTTATCCTATTCCAGTCATCTAACTCCCCAGGTTAAAACACAATGTAACTCTGATTCATTAATTCTCAGATAGTGACGATTCTTGGTATATTGTGTATTTAAACCACTAAAATAATGATTTGCATTTTAAGGTAACAGTTTTTCTTGAAAATACTCTCCCTACCAACTGCCATCAAGTTGATTTAAACTCATGGTGACCCCATGTATGTCAGAATAGAAATGTGCTCCATAGGATTTTCAATGGCAGGTTGAAAGTGAATCTCTGGACTTTGTTTCAAGATACCTCCAAGAGCTTGAGCCTCCAAGTTCCAAGAACTTGAACCTCCAAGCTTTGAGCTTATAGCCAAGCACAGCAACATTGTATATCACCCATGAACTACTCCTCTTCTCTAGTGACTATTCTCCACTTTCCTTGGCAATTGTAAAGCTCTTTGTGTGTCTCAATTGTTTAGGTCGCCTTCTAATCTTCAACCTGTTCTCAATGAAAGTTCCACAACCTACATTCAGTGTATTCCCTTAATTTGATAATATGATGTTTAGTTACTTTGAGTGCAAATATAGATACCTCTGGATAGCCACCAGAAAGAGGACAGTGGATTGTTAAAAAAAAGTTGTGACCAAAAGTGGAAATGGGAACACTATATAAAGTAGATATTCAGGTACAAATACAGTCCCAATAAAAGGATTAAAGTGAGATATTCTTACAGAATCATATCAAGCGGTATAGACAGAAAGTCTAAACTGACCAATTAATAGTTACATGTACATTGGTAGTACGCAACTAAAGAGCTTTCCTTTGTAAAAATTAGTTGAAAATGGAAGGAACAATAAACCTGAATTCTCATTTGACTCTGAAATGAATTTCTGTGTAACTCTAGGTACGTTGTTTATTAATTAATACATTCATTCATCCACCTGCATTTTGAGACCTTTTTTCTTCTTGTATAAAATGTGAAATTCATGAGTAAGGACTGTTCCAGTTTCAAGGTTTTCTAAGTCAGCTAAATTTTAAATCTTAATATGACTGAGATAATTGTTGATCTTTGAATTAAGCCTAAAATCCTAGATCCTGAAACCTAAACTTTGAATAATTTCTGGAATCAAAAGTATAGAAACAGAGCATCATTCTTAAGTAAACCTGACTCTAGCATCATACAATCTGATTTTTGTTAGAAGATTTTGAGTTGGAGGTCAAATCATAAGATATTTTTACTTTATGGCTTTCAAATTTATATTTTTGAAGTAATAAAAATGCTAACAATGTAAAAAAATAAGTATGTACCATTTGGGATGAGAAGCAGCAGAAAAAGAGAAAGCTGGCATTCATTTTAAATGAGAGACTTCCGTTTCTGTGGGCATCATCAGGCTTGTGGCCTGACAAGAGTGTTGCTGGGTCAGTGACTCACTTGGAAAGCACATCACTTCTGGAAACTGAATATAGTTTATTTCTGAGTTTTCCCTTTTTTCACATAACCCAATATTATATTTCCTTTTTGATTAGTAACAAGGAGGGAGACTTGTGTAGATTTTAAGGAAATGTGTATACTTTTTTTCTCTGGCTGAGTCTCCTCAAGAGCTATAAATCTGGGCCAGATTCAAAAGTACATTTCAGCAATGGTGTGAACCTGATGTTCTTCCATGTAAACTATCAGTCAGTTCACAATAAAATAAAAACAAATAAATGAATAAAAAGTACATTTCAGGTGATTCCATTTCCAGGTAAGTTGTGAGGGTTTTTTTTTTTTTTAATATATACATGAGTCTATGCGAAGTTTCAGAGTCTCATGGGTCTATGGTATTCTCTGATGAGTAATTCCTATCAACATTCAGGTTTGGTACCTGCACATCAGCTTGTTGTCACAGTGGTTAAGTGTTCAACTGCTAACTGAAAGGTTGATGATTTGTATCCACAAGCAGCACTGCAAGAGAAAGATGTGGTGGTTTGCTTCCATAAAGGTTACAGCCTTGGAAACCCATTGGGCAGTCCTGCTATACTGTTTGTTATTGCTAGGAGTTGTAATTGACTCAATGGAAATGGGTTTGTTTTTTTCACATGTGGACCATGCCATGTATTAGTAGTTCTCCCCTCTTTGAAGTAGGTTTAAAAATCACATCAAATATTTCTAGAGGATTTGTCATGAGTGGTATGCTGTATTATATACATTTCTTGGTTGATATAGGAACCAGATAATAGAGTTAGCTGACAAACAGATTTGCCCTATAAACAAATTTGTTTTTGTTGTTAAGGGCCTCTGAGTCAGTTCCAACTCATAGTAACCTGTATAGGGTTTCTGAAGAACAACTGGTGGGTGTGAACTACCAGTCTTGTGGTTCACAGTCCAGTGTTTACCCAAAAGCGCCATAATTGGACTCCCTATTTTAAAAAAATTGCTAGTGCCTAAACCTATACAAGGAGTCCTGGTGTGGTGCTGTGGGTTAATGCGCCAGACTACAAAGCCATTTGAACTGCAAGGTTGGAGGGTCAAGCTCACCAGCTGCTCCTCAGAAACCCTATACAGTGTTGCTATGGGTCGCAACGGACTCAATGCAACATAACAACAACAAAACCTATACAAAGGAGCTCTGGTAGTGTAGTGGTTATGAATTGGGCTGCTAACCTCAGGGTCAGCAGTTTGAAACTACTAGCTCTTCTGTGGGAGAAAGATGAGGTGTCTGCTCCCGTAAAGATTTACAGCCTCAGACACCCTGTACAGGGTCGCTATGAGTCAGAACTGACTTTATGGCACATCACAACAACAACAAACAGGATTGCTATGAGTCAGAACTGACTGGACGACACTTAACAACAACTATGTGGGGTCACTATGAGTCAGAATTTATTGGACAACAGTGGGTGCTTTGTGAAGCATTAATCAAGCTCATTTGCTTTCATTTTTGAAAGTATGTAAGTTTGTATTAAATAGACATTGGTCATCAGAGGTGTTTCTTCCTTTTGTCTAATTAAAATTTTTCTTATGGCACAAAATTTCATCCTTTAATATTTTATTTAAATAAAATTTTATATATATGTTTAGGTAGTAAACAAGAAAGCTCAGATTTTCCCTTATACAAGATCCCTCCTTATATTTCTGATACATTTGCTATAAGACTTGAGAGAGAAATGAACAAATTCTTTCTCTTAGCTCTGTACCTTTAACTCAACTGTTGTTGTTGTTAGGTGCCATTGAGTCAGTGCCAACTCATAGTGACCTTACACATAGCAGAACTCAACTGTAGTTTTTAATATTAATGAAACAAAATAAAGACATTAGTTCAAGATAACTAATCTAATATGTAGAGCTCTAGAAAATATTATCAGTGATCATCCATCCATATTATATCATACATGATGTTGTTAAGTGCCACCAAGTCAGTTACAATCCATAGCTACCCTGTACAGGGTTTCTGAGGAGCATCTGGTGAGTTTGAACTGCTGACCTTGCAGTTCAAACCAACTTTACAGTCCACTGCATTAACATGTGCCAACACACCAGGACTCCATATCGCACTGGTCATAGATATGTATTTTTTTGTTTTCCATTTTTTCATTACTCATGCCACATGCACACATATACACATATGCCATCATTTGACATTATTTTAACTTAATCACACAGGTAAACCTCTATCTGTTGTGCCCATGTCATTAAGATGTTTTCCCATAGTTTATTCAAGTCTCTGTAGAATAGTTCCATATTGATGCATTCATTCAACAGAAGTTACTGTGATACTAGGCTCCTTATGTGCAGGTACCAAACCCAAATGTTGATAGGAATTACTCATCAGAGAATACCGTAGACCCATGAGACTCTGAAACTTCACACAGACTCATGTATATAAAAAAACAACCCTCACAACTTACCTGGAAATGGAATCACCTGAAATGTATGTATGTATGTGTGTGTGTGTGTGTGTGTGTGTGTGTGTGTACTTACTAAGTGCCTTCTTTTGCCATGAATGTTCTAGGTTTGAGAGATTCAGCAGTGGAAACAAACAAAAGCTTGCCTTTATGGAGCTTTCGTTGTGGTTGCAAGTTTATCACATATTTGATAACAGAACACTCTGTGTAACCCATACAGTTAACGCAGATTACCATTTTTCTCTCATCATTTTCTCATCAAGAAAACAAAAACTGTGTCTGTTGCATCAATTCCAACTTAATATTGACACTATAGGCCGAGTACAAGTGCTCCATGGGGTTTTCAAGCCTGTAATCTACGGAAGCCAACTGGCACATCTTTGTCCCATGGAATGGCTCATAAGTTCAAATCACCATCTCTCTGGTAAGCAGTGAAGCACATAACCACTTTACCACGAGGGTGCCTTCCTGTACTCATATCTCTGGTGGATGGTGGTTATATGCCGTGGAGTCGGAACTGACTCATAGTGACCCTGTACAGGGTTTCCGAGGCTGTAAATCTTTAGAGGAGCAGAAAGCCTCATCTTTCTCCCGCAGAACAGCTGGTCATTTCGAACTGCTGACCTTAAGTTTCGCAACCCGATTTGTAACCACTATGCTACCAGAGCTCCTTCTCTCTAGTATATTCTAAATAGAAAAATGGAAGGCAGGTGAACAACAAGAAAGAATACATTCGATATGTAAAATGAGAGTTAGAAGTCTTAGTCGTTTTCACATAAAACATAGGATTATTTGTATTTTGAAGGCTTTAGAAGTATTATATCAACAATACTGACCCAAAGTTTGTAGCTATTTAATAATTTCCAGCATTTCAATGCTCTATCCTTATCTGAAGCTTCATAGAAAAAGCGCAACTTAACACATAACAGAGTATCAGTAATTTTGGTCTGGCTGCTAGTAGACCTAATCAAGTCATATTTGTTTTTTAAAATTAAATGTGGAAGAAGATATGTTCATGATGGGTATAACTTTTAAAAGAAAATTAATTTGCAAAATTAGAAATAAGATACATTTGTAGATAACTCATGATTTTCCTTATGGGTAGTCAGAAATTAATTGTTGTTGTTAAGTGCCGTCGAGTCGGTTCCAACCCATAGCGACCCTGTACAGGGTTTCCGAGGGTGTAAATCTTTACGGGAGTAGAAAGCCTCATCTTTCTCCCGCGGAGCAGCTGGTAGTTTCGAACCGCTGACCTTAAGGTTCGCAGCCCAATTCGTAAGCACTAATAGGCTTCCTTAAAATAGTAAACTTACTATGACTATCATCTATATAAATGATAGCTTATATAGATCTTTCTATATAAAATAATCACATCTTCATCTTTAAGATCATTTACTATGCCTTTTAAGTTATAAAAAAGTTAAGCTTAAAAAGAACAAAATGTGCCCATGTACATTGATCATCTTGTTACAAAATGAGAACACAGCAACGTAGTCAATATCTAGCATTTGATACAGTATCTTACAACATCTGAAAATAGGTCAAATTGGCTTCACTGAGAACATTGCCACTGTGAGAAAAAGCAAACAGCACATGGATTTAGTTTGCCTTCGTGTAGGTTTTCTATTTGTTTGGGAAGAGAATTACAGGAAAAACTAAATGTTGCTTTTACTTCAACCTTCCATTCACCGAAAGGATTTTTTATGGTAAAGAGTTAAGCGTAGCTGGTAGAAGGCAGTTTTATTAGAACAAAGATAAATTTATACAAGTGATGTTTTTGGAGTTATCAGAGAAAATTATTAGAACTCGACAGAGCTTAACAACATATGAGCTAGACAGAAAAATATTTGAAAAATGAAAAGAGTGTACAGCACATTTTACATAGATGGATAGAAAAAATTCTCTCATTTATTAGTGGTACCATAACCTGTGTAATTCAATCTCAAAACCAAAACAAAGCAAAATGTATGATTTGAGAAGATAGCACAGCTCTAGGTTTTGGGAGATCCAGATGCTGAACTTTTTTTGCCTTCAAAGAAATCACATTCTTCAGTTCTGTATACACTATAATAAATCACTACAGTGATGTGTTCAAATGAATGTCACAGTTACAAAGCTTGTGGCCTATGATTTGAAAGCATAGGAAGGGCTCGTTGGGAAATCTGAGCTGCAGGTTAGTGAATGATTTTAGGGTAGGTCAAAAGAAGAAAACAGATCTAATTTAATATTTTGTCCTCTCATGTTGTTGTTGTTAATTATCATCAAGTTGGTACTCATAGCAACCCCTGTATAGGGTTTTGAAGGAGTGACTGGTGAGTTCAAACCATCCACCTTGCAGTTCAAATGACCTTACGGTCCAGTGCATTATCCTACAGTGTCACACTAGACTCTCATGTTGTTGTTAAATGCTGTTGGTTTTGATTAATAAGCAAAATGTTTGGTTTTGCTTACCAAAAGGTCAATGGTTAATGGTTCCAAACCTGTATAGCGTTTCTGAGGAGCAGCTGGTAGGCTTGAACTGCTGACCTTGCGGTTCATACCAACTTTGCAGTCCAGCGCATTAATCCATAGTGCCACTCCCAGAAAGCAGCAAAATTTTAAGGTTACCTTAGACTTTAGAGCATTTTTGTTAAAGTTATGGCTTCATATTTATTAGTAAATAAATAATTATAATTTATACATAAAAACTCACTATCATCAAATTGATTCCAACTCATAGTAAACCTGTAGAGGATTTCTGAGCCTGTGCATCTTTATGGAAGAAGACAGCCTTATCTTACACTTGCAGAGCAGCTGGTGGGTTTGAACCACAGACCTCACTGTTAGCAGCTCACTGCTTATCCCACACCACCACCAGGACTCCTTCAGTATATATACAGTGGCCTGTAACAATTGGAATCCAAATCTGAAATCATTGCTGTTACCATTTATTATGTTAGAAACCATAATATGTTTTAGTCATTAAATTTAGGAACCGAACCAAACTGTTTCAGAGAGAACATTTTCAGAGTGAAAATCATGAGAAGGAGGGTGGGAGAATAAAGCAAAAATAAACTGGGTAGTTTATTTAAAAGCAAAATAACTCTTATCCCTTTTTATCTTCGTGACCTATGTATACGTATTGTTTTTGTTAGGTGCCATGGAGTCAGTTTTGACTCATAGTGGCCCCATGCATAACAGAACTAAACAGTATCCGGCTCTGGGTCATCTTCACAATAGTAGGTTTGTTTAAGCCCATTATTGAAGCTACTGTGGTGGTGCAGTGGTTAAAGCACTTGACTGCTTACCAAAAGGTCAATGGTTAATGGTTCCAAACCTCCAACTGCTTCATGGGAGAAAGATGTGGCAGTCTGCTTCTAGAAAGCTTGCAACCTTGTAAACCCTATTCAGCAGTTCTACTGGTGTGGTGCTGTAGGATCCGCACTGGCTTATGAGCCACAGGTCAGTTGTTCCAAGTCACCACCTACTTCTCAGAAACCCTATACTGGGTTGCTATGAGTTGTAGCCAACTTGATAGCACTTAACAACAACAACTACTGCTACTGCCCTGTAAGGATACTATGACTCTATCCTCCAGGGTCACTGTGTGTCAGAATTGGCAATGGGTTTTTAGATAGGTAGATACATATATGTTGTTGTTGTTAAGTGCCGTCGAGTCGATTCCGACTCATAGCGACCCTGTACAGGGTTTCCAAGACTGTAAATCTTTACAGGAGCAGAAAGCCTCATTTTTCTCCTGCAGAACTGCTGGTAGTTTCAAACTGCTGACCGTGAGATTAACAGCCCGATTCATAACCATTACACTACTTAGGATAAATTTTGATGCAGGTAGCAAATTAAATAACCTCACTTGAAGTGAAGTAGCAGGGGAGTTTGAACAATTTTTTTAATTTGATGATTTAATAGAATTTTTTCTTTACTGAGGTTGGCATAGAAGGATTATTATGAAAGTGGACCTGAAATACAAGGGTATGCACTTTGACTGTTTTTCCAAATGCTATTTTCTATTAATTTATCTCCTCTTGACCAGGTTGATATGCTAACATTTATTTCCCTTACTTTATGTGGTGAATTAATCATGGCTATAAATTCTTTGAGTCCTGGTGTGCAGCTGTAGGACAAACACTGGATTGCCAATGGCAAGGTCAGCAGTTCCAACCTACTAGGCACTCCTTGAAAACCCTCTGAAGGTCACTATGAGTAGAAATTGGCTCCACAGAACTAATAACACCAACAAATTCTTTCAGAGTCTTTTCATTAAGATTTATTTCCCCTCCTCTTGAATGTGGGCTGGCCCTGTGTCTGCTTAACAAGTAAAATGCAATGGAAGTTACTACTGTCATTTCCCGGCTCTCTTTCAAAGGATTGACAACTCTCTTCCTCTTAAGATGTTTCCTCTCAGAGCCCAACCAATCACATTGCTCTGAGAATTCCAGGCCACGTAGAGAGGTCATGTGCTTGGACACCCAGCTATGAGTTGGTACCGACTTGATGGCACCTAACAACAACAACAACAACATACCTTATCCTTGGAGTCCTGGTATGGCCCTGTGGGTTAATGTGCCAGACTGCAAAGCTGTTTTGAACTGCAAGGTCAATGGTTCAAGATCACCAGCTGTTCCTTAGAAACCCTATACAGGGTTGCCATGGGTTGGAACTGACTCAATGGCACTACACAATAACAACAATGTACCTTATCCTTATAACTATTGAAAATCACTAGGCAATGTTTTTAAAAAGCTTTCATTTGGTGAACTAGGAGCATTAAAGTTCATTTGCCAACTATATTAAGGTAACAATACCTATTTTCATTGTTATATTTTCTCTTATTTTTCCATTGAAGCGATGTGTCATTAATACATAATTGTTGTTAATTTTCTTGATTAAAAAGAGAAGCCAGTATATTTTCCAGCAAAAATAGCATGAATTTTGGAATCGGACCCTGGTTCAAAGTATGGCCTTATCGCATAATATACCTGTATATCATCGCCTAAAAGTTGTCTGGACCCACATTATTTTCTTCTAAAAATATATATTCTGTCTAGGATTATTGAAAACCAAAAATTACGTTTATAAAGGCCCTCGCAGAGTGCCTGGCATAAAGGTAGAGAGCAATAAATGGATTTTTTATTGCTGCAGTTCAATTGATAATGTAGTTTTAAGAAGGTAGTGTGATTTTATGTTTTGTCTATTTTTTCAAAAGACACGGAGATACAGAATTTTTTCTTCTTTAGTGGGACAGAGCTTGAAGGGTTACAAAGTATATCCTGTATTTTTTTCTACACTCATGCATATTTTCTCCAAAGGAAAAATGTGATCTCTAACCTCAATTATATTATCCCTTTTTTACTCTCCTTCTTTATTGGTATAAAGGAACTAACTAATGAAGGAATAAAGGCAACTTCTGGCTCCAAGGGCAGATTATTGAGGAATTCCATTTATCCTTCATCTCCTGTTTCACTCCTTTTTCTCAATCATACTCATCTCCAAATAGAGAAGTTTTATTTTCACTTTATAGGAAACTGACTTTCTGAAGACTAATTTTCTTACAAGTGTTTCAACATTTATGAAGTACACATATACATGTGTCCAGGGGGACACATACACATACCAAACTCTGATTTATTTAATACAGGGAAAAGAAAAGTTGTGGCAAGTCACTGGATTCTATCTGATTTTGATGGGTTTTGTTTTTGTTGTTTTTTTTTTACCTCTGGATAATACATTGTTTTTCTTGGTAAGAGTTGGGAATTTCCAATATGACAACTAAAGTAGAGTCTAGTTTTTTTCTTCTTTCTTCGCTGCTGTTGCATATGTTTGCTGTTTTTACTGAATTTTGTGCAACAAATGTCTACATTTTGTGGTGTTTCCAAACCACACAACCCCTTCATGAAGTAGTTTGTTATTCTTTATGTGTGTTATACATATCCACATTACTTATGTGGACAAATTGTGTGTAGGAAATTGCTGTGTAAGATAAAGATTATTTGCCATTGGTGCAAATTAAGGTTTTCTCAAGTATGGGTTATCTTTTCTCATATGACATATTACAGCTTCCGAACCTCATGTTAATCTTTGAGATTAAAATGATGTTGACCATGGATAAAATGCCTGTGTACATGAGTTATTGTTGATTTGCGGCAGGATTGAATAATTAATTGCCACAGATTTAAACTGGTAATCTATGAGAGAATTATAAATTATCAAATTTAGCATAAAATATATCAGTTCATATTGCTTTTGTATGCTTACATGAATGTAGATGATCAACATCTTAATACTTCTTGAGTACTGAAAATGCTTCAATTGAGATTTTCTATAATGTATTTCATATTATTTCTTTGTAAGAAAGCTTTCACTGCTTTAAAATCATAGAGTTAAAGCAAGAAGTGGGACAGATATCAAAATACTGGCTTAAAAAAATGCCATTGAATTGATTATGACATTTGATCTGCAGCAATAAAAACTTCATTTATTGCCTTCTACCTTTATGTCAGGCACTCTGCTAGAGTCTTTACATACGTTATTTTATATTTTCAATAACCCTAAAGCCGTTTGAACCGCAAGGTCGACAGTTCAAGCTTACCGGCTGCTCCTCAGAAACCCTAAACAGGGTCGCTATGGGTCGGAACCAACTCAATGGCACTTCACAACAACAACAACAGTGTAATTCTGCTCTATAGGATTTTTTGTTGTTAAGTGCCTTTAAGCCAATTCCTACTCAGAATAATGCTGTATAGACTTTCCAAAGAGTGGCTGGTGGGTTTGAACCACCAATATTGTGGTTAACAGTCCAGTACTTATCATATAGCTGTAAATCCTGAAGAAGCAGATTGTCACATCTTTCTTCCCTGGAGAGACTGGTGGGTTAGAATTGCTGACCTTTCCCTTAGCAGCCAAGCAAATAACTACCCTAATACCAGGGCTCCTTAAATACAGGTTACTGGCATATAAATGCAGGGTATATAGAATTGAGCTAAAGAATAATTCATTTTGCCCATAAGCTTGTCATCACTGTGGTTACAAGTTTAAAAACCAGTGCCGGCTCTGTTGTTAGTTATAGTGCTGTAAACACAGTTTAAAATATTAATAATTTTGAAACATCTATAATTGTGGATAAATCTCATTTTGAAAGAAATGATAATATTTGGATCCCATGAGTATTCCAAAGCTTAAAAATATTTCAACACAGCAGCTTTTCATAGGACTTTGGCTCTGAATTCTACTGGCTCTGGGACTCATGCGATGGGTATGTAGCACCGATTTAAAGTTTGTAAGGCTCCTATTGGCATTGGTGAACAAAATGGTTCCTTGAAAACCATTCAAGTGCTCAGTCACAGTAAGTGAGGATTTAAGGTTCAGATGTATATATTAACATGCAGTGAGAATGAGAAGTGCTGTTCACTTCTTCCAGGATTTTAACCACTGATGTTGCAAAAAGGAAGAATAAAATCAGCCTGGTAACTATGTGTAGGGTGAAGCTACTGAAACCTAGCCCAAAAGGCATGCTCTTATAGAAAGATCGTTTTAATACTTGCAGTGCAGTTATAGCTGAGGACATGTGGTATATATTACACCACCCAGGGAATCCAACCCTCTGCAGTGTGGAGTTACAATGAAAGGCTAATTTAGAAATAAAGTGGTAACCTTTGCTTTCCTCGCTGTTTTGTTACTTAGCCGGTTCTTGTTAGCTTGGGACATTATTAACTTGGGATGGGGGAAATAGAAGTTTAAAGGTGACCCTCAGAGTAGAACTATATGAACCTCTCTCCCCTTCTCTTGCTCCCCCATACCACTCTCTACAGTGTACACTCAGCCTTTCACACTGGGCATCACAGTCGAACACAATCACTGCACAAACAGATATTTCAGATTTGTGCTTGTCTCGAATGGGCTAAAGGCAGAGCTGTCCATGGTTAGAAAAGTGTTTTCTAACGGTTGAAAACCAGGTAATAATAGTCCTCTTGGTGAAGAAAACTTATTAGAGGGCTAGGAAAGGAAAGCTATCTCTCAGCAGCAGGCAGGAAGAAATTGCTGTTGAAAAGCTTACCTCTCTGGGGAGGAATCAGATATCAGACTTTGCCAAGCCTTAGGTCCAACCCATAAGGTCCCACCTACATCCCCTCCCCATCCTAGCTTTGTTAGATTGCTAACATTGATCCTGGGCTTTTTCTGACCCAACAGTGGGCAGAGGAAAGAGAGCCAGCAAGACTGCAAGCAAGCAAGGTGGGGGTAGAAGACTGGGGCCGCTTTTGTAGAGAAAGGAAGAGAAAGAAAAGGGGGGAGCATGGGGACCAAGCTTAACTGGTGCCTGCCTGCTTCTCTTTGATTTGATGGCCTTTATTCTTTCTAATTGGATAAAATAGGAAGTCACTGGCAGTCCTGGGTTGCTGGGGTACTGATTTTACTCAGACCATCCAGAGCTCTAGAGTGTGGAGAGAGAGTGGTGGGGGCTGGGAGAGAAGAGAGGAAAAAAGAAACAGAGACATCTTTGGATGAGGAGGTACAAGAGAGAGAGAGAAAGAGAGAGACTATGAAGACAGGAAGGACCACAGAGAAAGAAAGTGAATGAGCGCTCAAGAAGGACAAAGAGGAGTGGTTGGGGGGTGGGGATGGAAGCAGGGCGGGGAAGGGAGTGACCGCCCCTCCTGGCCGCACTCTTCCCTTCTGATCCCTCGGTGAGGAGACTGTTTGCAGTGATGCTCAGAGGGCAGGCACCTGCTGCCCTGTAATGATTCAGCCTCTTTCAGCCGCTGCGTTAACACAACAGGATGTTGTTGCTACTGTCACTACTGCCGCTGTTGCCGCCGCCGCTACTGCCACCGCCGCCACCACCGCTGATCCTGCTTTTGCTTTTACTTCTCCTGCATGACAGTTGTTTTCTTCATCTAAGCAGACAGCAGCTTCAGATGCTGGAGGTGAGAAACCTGCCTTTTAGTTTGGGCTACTGGTTTACTTAATTGAACAACAATCCGCTGGTTTTCTATTTTGGTCGCTGTTCCTTTGACAAGCCAGGATGGTTTGAAGAAGCATTGAAAAGAACTAGAAAAGTGGCCCAGAAACAGCAGCTAAAGAATCACAATATACTTTTATTTGGTAGTTGTTAGAAGCTTTAAGAAAAAAAAATTTTTTTCCTTCCTCCTTCTTGAACTCCTCTTGCTTTTGATAATGGCCTTGGACTTGGACTACTTATCGATTTCCACTTATAAGATGCTGTCTCATTTGGTTGGGGGGGACTCTGCATGGTAATGGACCATGAGAGAGGCCAGGCCTTCTGGAGGTGAGCCGATGGAGATTTATTCCCCAGACATGTCTGAGGAAGCTGCCGAGAGGTCCTCCAGCCCCTCAACTCAGCTGAGTCCAGACCCATCTCTTGATGGGCTTCCGGCAGCAGAAGACATGCCAGAGACCCAGACTGAAGATGGGAGAACCCCTGGACTCGTGGGCCTGGCAGTTCCCTGTTGTGTGTGCCTGGAAGCAGAGCGTCTGAGAGGTTGTCTCAACTCTGAGAAAATCTGCATTGTCCCCATTCTGGCTTGCTTAGTTAGCCTTTGCCTCTGCATTGCCGGTCTCAAGTGGGTATTTGTGGACAAGATATTTGAGTATGACTCTCCTACTCACCTTGATCCTGGGGGGTTAGGCCAGGACCCTCATGATGCACTGGATTCAACTGCTGCCTCAGCTGTGTGGGTATCATCTGAGGCTCACACTTCACTTGTCCCTAGGGGTCAATCTGAAACTGAGGTTCAAATTACAGTACAAGGTACCAGTGCTGTTGTAGCCTCTGAACCTTCAGCCACACCAACCCCGAAGAATCGTATTTTTGCTTTTTCTTTCCTGCCATCCACTGCACCATCCTTCCTTCCACCCACTCGGAACCCTGAGGTGAGAACACCCAAGTCAGCAATTCATCCACAAACAACAGAAACTAATCTCCAAACTGCTCCTAAACTTTGTAAGTAGAGAGAGAGCGAGAAAGAGATGAATGAAGGAAGGGGTGGGATTGAGGTCCCAAAAGGTGTTCTCTAGAGTGTGTAGTTCCTTCCCTTTCTTCTTGCATTTTAATTGCATGGTTTTGTTTAAGCAAATCATGTGACTTGATGCTTGGGGTTGCATTGGAGAGATGAGCAAAAGGATCTTAGAAACTCCTGGTGAGTCACTGTTCTAACAGCTCCCTCTAGTCTGATAGTTAAAACCTAGTGAGGGGACCAAAAACTTCAGCATCTGCAAGTCATGCTTGAATTTAAGCTAAGTCTCACTTTTATCTAATATTTCTTAAAATTGAAACTTCAGACAATTCTTAATTATTCTTTTAAAATTAATTTGTGTATGACACTGAGTATGTATGTGTCTTATTTTCTGTTGCAGACTTTCTGTCACCTTCCCTTTACCTTGCTGTTACCTCCCAGCAACCCCACACTGCTTTTATCTGTCTACTTCTCCAGTTCCCTAACCATGTCTCCCCACATTTGTGTTTCAATTGGTTCTTCCTGAATTGCATCAAGTCATAAAACATTTAACAGTGCTCTAGTCTCTGACTAGCTTGAGACTATTGCTCTCCTGACTAGATTATAGTTTCGGTTACAGATTACTTTATTAGGATAAACTGGTTTTTGTTTTTTTTTAGGTTCAAGACACAGTACAATTTTGTAGACCAGGATTTTCCCAAATTAGTTTTGTCCTCTGTAATCAAAGGTTTAAATAGCTTCCTTTGCAGTCATTAAAAAGTTCAAGATCCAAGGTACATCGTTTTTTAGACATGTATCATTTTCGCCTGTCAGGTTGCAGCAGCATTGTTTAATAACCTGTGAGTGAACAGAGTCCACGCTCTTAAAACAATACAGAACAATATACTACTGTTTGTACCAGATCATTGCAGTAGCTTCATAATGGAAAATTGATGAGGATGAAACTATGACTAGTTGATTATTCTAAATGTTTCTGTTGAAGGGAGGTGTTTCCTCTTTTATTAAAAAAAAATCTAATTTCTTTATTTTTGTTTATTTTCCAACTTGGTATTTATGTAGTAAACCTTAGTAGATCAACATTATTAAGTATTCATTGGTAGATATTTCCTTAGTAGGAAAGAGTAAGACAAGATAATTTAGTTCTTAGACTTCAAAAAAGAGTTGACGATAAAGATTTTGTGATGAAATACCCCTCTAATTTTCTTTCCAAACATTACATCTAGTATGAAGTTAAACATATTATAGAAACACAGAAAAACTTGAGTTGTGCGTGTGTTTGAAAAGCATTTTACACACACCAGTTTCGGTGGAAAAGATTTTTTTTTTTAAAGACTTGTTTTTCAGGTGTAATTAGGGAAGAAACTCCTTGATGCACACACTGCTTAGTATTTTTGTCAAATCCCTGAAGCATCATTAAAGGTCTGACAGACATTACTGCATTTGCTGCTTCTTCCCACCTGGCAGAGTGACCGGGAAATAATACCCAGATGAAATGACAGACTATAAAAAGCAAGCGCAGATCCTGCAAAGAAAGCAGAATTTACCATGAAGACAAGGTTACTTCTCTATCATTTAAAACATACACCATTCCTTAAATGTGCCTGAATAAGTTTCATTGTCCAGAAAAATGAATATAACCCTTTGAAAAACTCTTCAACCAAATTATCCTGTAATTTTATAATCTGAAGAAAACAAAGAAACATATAGCACATTTGCCTGATGTAGGACCAGGTCAAAAATTATGTTATAACGTTTTGAAAAATTATTTTTTTAAGTAAATTCTTCTATCGAGTGTTTTAATAGATTATGCATTCCTTATGTATATTTTCCCCCCAAGCCAGAACATTGATTTTGTGGCACTTGCATTGAGTGGAAAAGATTTACTGCTGTCTAAAAGCATCGCAGTGGCCCTTGCTGGCCAGATGTACAGCTGCAGCATTTGGAAGTACATTGCAGACAATCCTGGAGAAGCCATGTGAGCAGGAGTCTTCTGCTTAAAAGTTAAGAGTCAGGCAGTTAGTTAACATTTTAAAGTCTATATGGTTTTCTGTGTGGGAAACTCTAAATATTTTGGATTTCTATCTTAAAAAGACAAACAAGCCAGATCCTAGGATTATTCAAAGTCTGAACCTTTCTTTGGAAAGGGATTGATTGTTCCAGAAACCTCTGTTTTCACACTCAAAAGTACTTATTTGTTTTTCTTGTTTAAAAGGTTGTGACCATTAAATAAAGAAAGCCAAAACAAACAAACAAAAACCCTTATAATTAGTCAATTTGTTATTTCTTTCACTATTTTCTCTTCAGTGGAGAAAGTATTATTCCATCACAGAAAGAAATGGGCTTTCTTTCATCATGAGTGTTTTCGATAGGAAGGAACCAAGGTATGTGTCATGGTTTATATTGTAAAATAACATGCCCGTATCTGAAACATGTGGTCATAAGTGGTTTAATGACTTGATTCTCCCTTTTCTATTTTTCATCTATCTCATCATATTCAGCATATTATGTACAGAGCTGTAGCCTTCAAGGTCATAGTCTGTTGAGGGCTAATTGATTCTTCTTTATCTTGGAGCCTGAGAGAGTAGAAAAGAGACAACCCCAGTAATTGTGTCTGCTGTGTTATTCCCCAAACCAATCTACCTATTAGCATTAGGGTTTTACCTTTTGAATACTACAATTATTTCTTTCCTCGCTGATTTTATTAAAAGTGTTTTATCCTTATTATGCTAAAAGGCAAAATATAATATTTTAAATTGCCCAATTTGTCTGTTTTTCTAAAATAAATGTTTCTTTTCATAAAGTATATAATTTCATATCTACACCATATTGCTACTATATGCAGACAGGTAAATCAAGAAATCTAATGCAAGGTTGGAATACATTTTTTGCTGTTGAAATTTTCCTGTGTGATATTGGTTTCCTATACAACATCATTATACTGCCATGATAAGAGTTAAGTTTGTTTCAAGTCAAACAATACCTGAAGCATTCATTTGTTTTCTTTGCCAACACTTCTTGATACGTTTTACCCTCTATCTATATGGAAAGAACTGACTTTTGGAGGACTGAGAATTTGGATGCCTATAAAAGTAGCTGCATAATTGAACTGTAGCCAAGAAACTGAGGTGCCATTTTGAAAAATAAAATGTATATCTGGGTAGGAGAGCTTAATCAACAACAGATTTTAGATTAAGGAGTATATTGGTATTTTCATCTTTGGGTGCAATTTTTCCCCTTTGTTTTAAGTCTTTTGATTGGGCTGCAAGGCAAACCATTGTTACCACAGTGACACTATAAATTATTACCATTTGTAAAAGCTCAGCATGATTAATTAAATATACCAAAGGATTGCTCCAGTTATAAATGGAATTCATTTGAAGTCCTATGGGTCCTTCTTCTAACTCTTTACAATACTTTTAGGTATTTGAGAACAGTGATTTTAAATAATTTCTTTTGACTTACTTAAGCCTGACTTGCTTACTCCTAAAACATTAAAAACTGGGAAAAACCGGAAAATCTTTATAATTTTACTAATGTGGACACTGGAATCCTGAAAGGTAAAGTGTAATGCTCAAAGTAATAGAAAATAGAGGTTAGTGCCCTGCTCCCAGGCACACTCTCTCTTACACAACACTCACACATACACACACACACACACACACACATGCTTTTCTCCAATCATTTTTTTCCCTGTTCTAGAGAGTGAGACCTTAAGACTAACTCTGGTAGTTTAAGTAACATGTGACTGACCATTCAGGAAGTACTTCAAACGGGACCTCTGGTCAAGCGTGCATAGTTCAGCCCACTAAAATTAAATTTTCCTCTGTCCTTCCTGCTTCACTCTTATTAAATTTTGAGTAGTGGTGGTCTTTTCCCTTTTTATTTAATCATCCATACAATGCTCAGCTTGCTTTTGAAAACAGCTTTGGATTTCTAGGGTGAGCTCTTCCCTAACATATAGCAGATGGCTCTGTGCCTTTCCTCTCTCCTGCACATCTCACTCTGATGTTTCCTTCTATTTCTCTGTGGTACTCAGATTCGTCAGATGCCTTCTTCTCCCCATCTACCCTCCCGCTTATGTGTCAAGCCTTTCTTACTTTTCTAATTGTGCTATTTTGGCTTTATATGTTAATATATCCTTCTATTCCAAGATACCACAGCCTAGTTACTTGTTGTATTTTACATATAACTTTGTTTCACTTTAATTGTGAGTGGCATTTAAACATAGTGCAAACATACATGCAACATGCTAGTTACATATTGGGACATTTAATTCAAACTTTCATCCCCTTCTTTACCCCTCTTTTCCTTAGTGTGCTTCATGCCAGTTTCTCTGTTACATGTGTATACATGACAGTGTTTCTGCATTCCCAGAAATTCTTCTGTTCCAACCCATACATCTTTGTTTTATCCTCCTTTTCCTTTAATAATTCTTTATATTACCCTTTTACAACATAAAGAAAGAAATATTTTGTGGATTGACAAACATAAAGAAGTTCTGATTTATCCAAAGTTAAGCTAGAAGTCTTTGAGAACCAGGAATATAATTCTTGTCCAATTAGTCTATTCAAATTTCTACCAAACCATAGGAGTCCTAATGTGGTACTGTAGAGCTGCTAGAGTCAAGGTAGGTGGTTCAAATCCACCATCTGCTTCTCAGAAACTGTGTTGTTAAGTGCCGTAAACTTGGTTCCAACTCATAGAGACCCTGTATGGTTTCCAAGGAGCATCTGGTGAGTTTGAGCCACCAACCTTGCAGTCCAAAATGACCTTGTGCTTTATCCTATAATGCCACACCAGTTGTAACTGACTCAATGGCACTTAACAACAAACACCTAGACATAAACTATACCATGTCTACATTTATTCTCATGATTCCATTTTGGTAACTTTGCCATGTATATTTTTCCATTGTACTATTATGCTTTCTTTTTATTCATTCATTTATCACTTGGACAGCTGAAATATATCCTACATCTCTTCTGCTCCCATGAAGAGTTAAAGTCTTGGAAACCCTGTACAGGGTTGCTATGAGTTGGAACTGACTCCACAGTACTTAACAACAACAACAGGAAAAGAACCAGGAAGGAGCCCTGGTGATACAATAGTTTAGCATTCACAAGCCAACAGACAGGTTGACAGTTCAAACCACTGCTTGTCTAAAAATGATATTCTAGGAAAACCCCCAGTGGGAGAGCTCTACTCTGTCCTATCATGTCACTAGGAGTAGAAATCCACTGGTCAATAACAAATTTGATTTGGAGAGTGTATGTGCCAGGAACTGTTATAGACTGAGAATATGGCAATGAAAACCAGTAAAAGTCTTTGCCCTGAGGGAGCTTATAGTCTAATGAATGTTACAAATCAAGTTTCTAAAGCTCAGTTTGAGGTGTTTCGTTACTTTCTTGTACAGTACTTCTCTGAGTTCAGTGTTTCTTCTCTTTTCTCTCATTTTATTCACATTTTGAGTGCTATTCCTATGGTGCCTCTGCTCCATCTGCTAAAATCTGATACCTCACAGCAATGTCTATTTTTTATTAAAGTAAAAGTCAGTTTGAGCTGCAAGGTTGGCAGTTCAAACCCACCAGCTGTTCCTTGAATAGTACTTAACAGGAACAAGGAAATCTTTGGGAAATTATTTATCTGGTCCCTTAGGAGTACTGTGCTAAGAGGGACATATTTACATAATTTTTCTAGTATATAAATAATTCCAAGATTTTTTTCAGATGATAGGAACTGATAGCATTTTTTTTTTAATTTAGTCATATTTTTTTTGTTTGTTTGTTTGCCTTGCATAACATGAAGGGTATTAAAATATCCCCAAGGATTGATTCTTAGTGTCATTGTCCAGAGAAAGCTTATAATTTGTCATTAAATTATTTTATTTCAAACTAAATAAAGATGGGTTCATATACTGTTAATATGAGAAGTCATTGAATAGAAATTAACAGAGATAATCTTCATCATCTCATACTTTGTTGGGTTAGGTGGTGGTGGTATGCCGTGGAGTCACTTCCAACTCATAGTGACCTTGTATAGGGTTTCCCAGGCTATAAATCTTTACGAGAGCAGAAAGCCTCATCTTTCTTCTGCGGAATGGCTGGTAGTTTCAAATTCCTGACCTTGAGGTTAGCAGCCCAATTTGTAACCACTATGCTATCAGAGCTCCTTAGTTCAGTGAATTCAATCCACTATGGTGTATCTCTGTGTGTTCTTGTGTGTAAGCATTCAGAGGTTATTTCTGAACTATGCAATAAATATCCTGTATTCATAAACCTTTTTACTTGGAATATTCTTGAAGATTACCTAAGTCACTTCCAAAGTAAGGAAATGCAGGTCTGCAAAAGTGAAGTGATCTGTCCAAGGTCACCACAATTAGTTAGTAGCAGTGCTGAGACAGGAACTGAACTGATCCTTTCCTTCACTGCACCCTGCTTTTACTTCAAACTATTTTATAGTTTTTATTCCAGTAGTACATATTATCGTAATTTAAACAATGTGGAGTTTTGAGTTTGTTATTTAAATCCTAGTTAGTAAAGCTTTTATCACTTCATAGCAGATGTCTTCTGTAAGGAAGAGAATGTTACCCTTATGATTTAGACAATCATAAGGGTAACCACTGTAGACCACTTAACTCTTGCCAACAAAGTAGACAAGATAATATTTTAATAGTCAAAGGTATCCCAACTAAAATGTGCTACTTGTTTGGAAAGAGGCTAATTTCTTTTTACTAGAAGTATTCAAGCAGCAACTTCGTTCAAGTAGACACACGTCTCAAGCAGATTATTAAATGCATTTACCTCTGAGATCTCTTACAGCTTTGATTCTCTCAGTCTCTCATCTTGCTTTCTAGCTAGACAGACTTGAATTTTAATCCTCGTTACCTTTGAGCAAGTTAGACACTCTGAATCTATTTCCTCATTTTTGATGAAGTTGATGATACCCATCTCTCAGAGCCATAGGGAGATACTGGAAATAGTCAACATAACAGACATGAAACCACTATCATTTTTCTTCCTCATTCTGCTTTCATCACCCTTCCTCACTTTGATCCTTTCCTCCTTTGAACTCAATAAAGTGGTTTTGGAAAACCACTTGGAGAGTAAGTTTGGGAGTTTTAGGAAACTTACGTAAAACTTAGTAGCAAGATTGTTGTTTTTGCTGAAGTGCCGTTGAGTTGATTCTGAACCACAGCAACCCTGTATAGGGTTTCCAAGGAGCAGTTGGTGAGCTTGAACCACTGACCTTGCAGTTCAAATGACTTTGCAGTCTGACACATTAACCCACAGCACCACACCAGGACTCCTAGTAGTAAGATGTTGTTGTTATGTGCCGTGGAGTTGGTTCCAACTCATAGCGACACTGCACAGGGTTTCCAAGGCTGTAAATCTTTACAGAAGCAGAAAGCCTCATCTTTCTCCCAAGGAACAGCTGATAGTTTTAAACTGCTGACCCTGAGGTTAGCAGCCCAATTCGTAACCACTACGCTACCAGAGATCCTTAGGAGGTGAAAAAGCATCACTGTAAACTGAAAATTGTATGCATATGAGAGCAAATTTTAGCTCTGCCGCTTGCAAGCAATATAACCTTCAGGAAACCAATTCACCACTTGAATTTTAGTTTTCATATATAAGCAAATGAAATTACTAATACCTACAAATCTCACAGGATTTGTGATATTAACTTAATTTTCTATGTAAAAAAAAACAAAAAACATCTAGTATCAGAGCAGAGCTTAAGTATTTGCTTCCTTTTTTTCTCTCTGATTCATGTTTTATACTCCTATACATGTACTCATATATGTTTACATTCCTAGAAATATATTGTAGAGGTTCTTTAAAGAAAACTGATTAGTTATGTCTTATTGTTTTTGTTAAGTACTGTCAAGTTATTTCTGACTCTTAGTGACACTATATAGGACCTCCAACATTGGGTTTTGGGTTTAATCCACCAACCTTATAGTTAGTAATCCACTGCTTATCCTACAACACCACCCCAGGATTCCACAGTAATGTTTTGTTCTTGTTATTGTTAAGTGCTGTTGAGTCAGTTGCAACCCATAATCACCCTACATAGGGTTTCTGAGGAGTAGCTGGTGAGCTAGAACAGTCAACCTTACGGTGCAAACTGACTTTGCAGTCCAATGCACTAATCCACCTTGCCACACCGAGACTTCACATTTATGTTTTAGGATGACATATAATTTTAGAATTCCTTAAGCCTTAATGCTCTGAAAAGGAAAGGAGTCCTGGTGTGGTACTGTGGGCTAATGCACTGGACTGAAAAGTCAGTTTTAACTGCAAGGTCAATGTTCAAGTTCACCAGCTGCTCCTTGAAAACCCTATACAGTGTTACTATGGGTTGGAACAAACTCAATGATACTTAACAACAATGCTCTTAAAAGAGTGATTTCCTCCTAAAAAATTTGGCTAGAATGCAAAACAGTTTCTGTTTAAACAATGTCAGAACACCATGTTATGAGGGTTTTTAATAGGAAGAATGATGAGGAATTATTTGTAAGAGAAAAAGAAACACTGGTTAATATGTCTGTCAAGGAATCCTTTTTATTGGAATTTTGGGGTAATAAAAAGGAATCCATATATTTAAGATATAGTACAAGTCTGGAAAATGCATGCAACTTTGATTTGAATAAAGATTATATTTACCTAACTCATTTCATTGTTTCAAACTGAAATTCCCAGACCCCAAAAAGTAGGACTTAACATCTGCTAGCTATAGTCAGCATTTCATAGAACCCCTAGAAATAACAATTTGGTATCAATGGCAACAAAACAACGACAAAAACAAATTTGCATGAGCCAAATCAAATCTAATACATTACAAACATTATGTATACAAAATAGCCCATATGCATAATATCACAGATAAAGGGAAATGATTTATAATTACTTATTAATAAAATGTGGGAGATAGAAAAGTTATAAATATGAAGGAAGAGATTGTTTATTAATAAGATTGGGCAGAGTGGTGGGGCAGATTAAACACACACATGAAAACTCTAGCTCTACCTGATTACTGTCATTAAGTGCCATCAAGTCAGTTCCAGCTCTTACCTACTCTGTATAGGGTTTTCAAGGAGCAGCAGGTGGGTTTGAACCACTGACCTTGTACTTAGTCCAGTGCTTATCCTACAGAGCCAAATTAGGGTCCCACCTAATTGCTAGAGGTGAACAAAAAGTGATAGAAAAAAAAAAAAAGTAGAGGTTGACAATAATTGTATCTTGGTGTGGCTCTGTGGGTTAAGCACTGGATGGCTAACCACAGGTTGGTGGTTCAAACCCACAATATGCTCCTTGGAAAATTGTACAGGGTCACTAGGAGTTGGATCTGACTCGACAGCAGTGCACAACAAGAAGAAATATGTATTGGAGATTCTACTGCAAGGCATTGTTGTTCTTAAGTACCATCAAGTCAGTTCCAACTTATAGCGACCTTGTATAGGGTTTCCGAGGAGCAGCTGGAGGGTTTGAACTGCCAACCTTGTGGATCATAGCAGGGTACTAGCAATAAAATTGTATTAGCTGGTTTATTGTTTACAATCTTACAAAAAGGAAAGAGAAAAAAATAAAAACAGTGGTTTTCTAGATAAATACACTTAAAGAGCTTTAGGATTTTTGTTGTGTACTTAATGAGTTTTGTTACAAAGAGATGTAATTTTTAAAGAGTTTGTCATTTACAAAAATATGTAGTCATCAGCATAATATATTTGTAATTATATTTTTTCTTACTATGGAACCAGAGATACGTGAACATTTTTATACACTTTGATCATTTGATTCTTATTAATTCTAATAAAAAGGTTATACTGCAGACATTTGACTCTGAATCAGTATTGTAGCAATGAGGTAGCTGCTTCTAAAGGAAATATATTTGATAACAATTCAGGGTAGGTTTTATCTGGGTATACTTTTTTTATGACTGTGCAGTATAAATGAATTGATAGACTCAATAAAAATTGATGAACTATAATGAAAAGCTACATTTTTAGGTTATTAAGGTTCCTTATAAAGTAACATATTTTTTTGTTTTCAAGAATATAGTGTGACAAGAGAATGCTTAATCTACTGTAATTTTCAGTTACTTATACTTGAGCATTTGAAATTGCCTTTCTTGAGGTGGTATTCTCACAACCAAAGTGAAAAATGTATGTATTCTACTTTAAGAAAAAGTTTCATAGAATTAGAATGTTAAGAGATTCTCTAATTAAAAAAAAAAAAAAACTCCTTCATAATTCATTTTATTTAAAACACATGGTTTAAAATGAAAACAAATGTGTATACATGCATATAAATTAATAATGCATACATGTTGATTCAAAAGAAGATGAACACAACACTAAAGACAATAATAGTTTCACCAGACTCTAAAAGAAAACAATTAAAGGCAAATAAATGGCACTGCATCTCTCAGATCTCCCTTTAATGATGTTATCTAGGTTAGAGTAAAATATTGGTGTAATTTTGTTTCTCCAGCTTTCCTTTCTTTCTTTCTTATCTGCTACCTTCACATTTATTTTTCTCATTTTCCTCTAATACAATGGGACTTCAAAAAGTTCATGAACTATGACGTTAAAAAATAATGGATTTTTTTCCATGAATTTTTGAAGCCCTCTTGTAATCCATCCTGATCTCTTCTCCAATTATTTCACTGCACCTTCTTCCTCATTTCCCCCACAGTCAAGTAAATATATCATTTCTGAGATCACTGTCTCTGAGTATCAGAGTTTAAGGAGCTGTTGGTTCAGATCTCTGACTGCTCGCTAGATGGTTTTGGGGAGGGAGTAAGGGAGACTTTAACTGCAGATCTTACCACAATTAGCCTGATGACTTTCAATGTTGCCCTTTCCTTTGGTAAGTAACAGGAAGCATTTGTTTTATGAAATATGTTGGTGTCATGGTAATAAAAGCTCCATAAATAAATTGAATGATCTAAGGACAGTGGAATTGAACTCTTGTTAGCATTTGTTTGTAATCCCTTGGTAGAGCATCCTTGGTCATAATTGCTTGCTCTTCTGGGAGCAAAAGGAATCAGTAACCATTGATTGTTACATGATGCTAAGTATTGCCTACAAAGCAAATCTTAAGAATGATTAGTCTCAGAGTTCAGTATTACATACAACTCAGAGCTCTCCTCACTATAATCCTTAAGGAGATTTGCATTTTAGAGTTTTCCTCATCAACTAACTCTTATGATTATATTCTTCAAAGCAAAGGGAAAATAATATTGTCATGTAATCTGTGAAGATTTTGATTTACATACAAAAATGAGACATATAAAATGAATAATATAGTATTTATATCTTTCCATTTCAATGACATTAGGGAGACATCTAAATCAACCTCTGTTCAGTAAGTTCAGTGTTACATGAATGTGATCCTATAATTTTAGCTGATCCAAAGTGTGTGCCCAAGGTTCACATAGTCAATGATTTACATATTCTCTGCTTGTTAGTAAACTATACATCAAGATATTGGACCAGTACAGTAAGACTTCTCAGAATCTCCAGGAAATGAGTTGCTTTAAATTGTTGAATTTTTAATTAGATGATGATTTGTCACCTTGAAACTTTAATTTAAAATTTTTTTCATAATCTATGATCCATGTCACAACTACCATTTATATGGGATTTACTGAATAATGGATTTGCATAATGTTGAGTAATATGATACTGCCAGGACATAGTAGGTAGTATCATATATTTGTTGAATACCATAAGACATACTGAATTATATGAAATATTCTTGTCCTTGTACCACACATCCCCAGACTGGTATATATTTTGAATGTGTGTTAGATTATTACATAATCACAATCAGAATTTCAGAGCTTTAAGCCATCACAGAGATATTTCCCACTCCACTGCTACCCGAAAGTTTGGCGCTTTGAATCTGTCCAGAGTGCCTTATAAGCAAAACCTGGCAATCTCCTTCCAAACTGTCATAGCTTTGAAAACTGTGGAGGGCAGTCCTACCGTAAAACACATGGTTGCCGGGACTCAGAATCAACTTGACAGCAACTGATTTGGTTTATTTATTAGTGAAATTGTTTTTCACACTCTCATTTATAGTCTTCATTTCCTATGGGTATGTAAATCAAGTATTTAAGTGAATTGAACCTTTATATAAAGAATAAAATGCCCCTTGAGTGAGTGCTTCTCCTTGAGAATATCCATGAGCTTTTGGTGACTTAATTTCCTTACCAAAGCCCAACCTCTCCTGTTTTCTGAATCAGCAGAGTTACTGATGAGAGGTGACTGACTGGTGAAGCAGAAAAGTAACTATTTGGTGTTCAGGATCTTTAGAGTTAGAAGGCCTGAATTTAATTCTGGGTTCTTTTTTTGTTCTCTTAGTTCTCCTTTGATAACATGCAAATTAGGTATAATAAATCATTAGAACTTGTAATTAATCTTAGAAGTTGTAGACAATTATTTTTTCAGCACATAAACACTACAGAATTAGTGTGCTTTATTCGGGCCTATTGTGGAAACTAATTTAATAAATCTTGTGATGCATAAGGTAGAAACTGTGTTTAATTTAATTTCTTGACAGACACACTGTAGCCAATATGCAGAAAACAATGTTATTTCATCAACTTTTCTCTGGTATGCCAAGTCTTGTCACAGCAGGATACTAAATTTCCTATCCAGGTTGCCTCCAGAAGCCTTCCTACCTGTGTAGACCCCATGTTCTAGTCAATGTGGACTCTACCCTAAATATTATTTTTATCTCTCTGTTCCCACAAGTGCCATCCCAAATTCTGCTCAGGTTTCAAGCCTCAACTTCTTGTAAATACTTGTCTCATCCTATACATAACAATGTGAGCCCTTCTTTCTCTAGTGCCTCATAGAATGCTGTTTATACCTCAGCCATGGTACTTGGTATATTTAGACTTGAGATATTCTCATCTGGATACTCACCACTGATACTAGCTTAAAAATGGGATGAGACAGAGAGTTACAGCTGACTCATATGCATACCCTGTACAGTGCCTGGCTAAATATTGCAGACTAGGTTTGTATACCTTTTGTATATTTTTGGTTTTAAAATGGAGATGCACAGAGAATGGCTTGCCATGGCAGCATAGGATGGAGGAAATGATTTGAAACCCTACCTTAGATCACTGGTATTTTAATTTAGAGACATTGGATGCATAGTTCAGTAATTATAAAATGTATTAAGACATAATTCTAGGTATTTTAATAAGTATTTGCATAACCAGTATATATAACATCATCATATATATTTAGCTCCTTTTGAGAAATTCATATCAGGGGGTATAAGAAACTTTAAGCTACAAAGAACTTTGTATCCTGCTAGTGTTTTGATTAAGAACACACAATTTGGAGCCTAATTGTATGAGTTCAAATCCTAGTACAATCTCTAGTTGTGTGACTCTAGGTAAGTTACATAAACTAGTTCTGTCCCAATCTCTTCATCTTTAAAATGGAGATAATATACAAGGGGAGTCTTGGTGTGGCAGTGTGGGATAAATCACTGGACCACAAGGTCAGTTTGAACCACAAAGTTGGTTTGAATCACAATGTTGATGGTTCAAACTCACCAACCGCTTCTTGGAAACCCATCAGTAGCATCTCGGAAACTCTATACAGGATTATTCTGAGTTGGAACCAACTCAATGGCACTTAACAACAACTGCAATGTAAAAGGGGATTTCAAACAGTTTGTGGGGAAAAAAATACATTATCTTAATTCCATTTTTTCCATGAAGTTTTTGAAGTCCCTTTGTACTTCCCTCTTGGTATTGTGAGGATCTAAGTGAGTTCTAGTATAGCTCTTCGGATTAATGCGTTGGACTACAAAGTTGGTTTGAACCACAAGGTCAGTGGCTCAAGCTCATCAGCCACCCCTCAGAAACCCTACACAGTGTCACTATTGGTCAGAACTGACTTGACTTGACGGCACTTAACAACAAGTGAGTTCACATATGTAAAATATTTGGAATAGACCTTGCATAAGTGCTAAGTAAGCATTAGCTGTCATTACTATGTAGGTTTTAAAATTAAATTTTCTTTCTTTGAATTACAAATTTGATACTTTGCTATTTTTTTTTATAACAGGTTTTAAGTAAAGGCCAAGCGTTTCAAGGGAAATCTTGCCATATAAAATAGATAGGCTGCCATCTTGGTTTGGTTTGTTAACATGGTTTTTCTGTGTATGATTTGTGTTACCATCATATCTGCATTATTCTTGGGAATTAAATGAAGAATAGAGGATGATCTTCAATCTATATGTCAGCTAGAATAGACCTATATGGTTTAAATGGTTTGAGAGATAAAGATTTCTCTCTTGCAAAATGTCATCTGTTGCCATTGCTGTGGACAGACATAATACATGTATCTCCAGATTTGCTACTGTGACTTTTTATTCTGCCATAAAATGGTGTGCAAATTACAAGGAAACAAATAGTTTCCCTAAATTATTTAACAACAATTGTCAAAGTTGTAAATTCCATAATGCTATCACTTTAGCAAAGGAGCTCTGGTAGCATAGTGGTTATGAATTGGGCTGCGAACCTCACAGACAGCAGTTAGAAACTACCAGCTGCTCCGTGGGAGAAACATGAAGCTTTCTGCTCCCATAAAGATTTATAGCCTCAGAAACCCTGTACAGGGTTGCTATGAGTCAGAACCGACTCCACGACACATAACAACAACATCACTTTAGCAAGGTAGAAATCAACTCATTATCCAGTTGTACTCAATAAATTAATGTGAAGATTGGCTTTGCTAATGATGAGCTAACAGTGACTTGGAAGTATATGAATTTTGTAAGTATAACAACAGAACCATTGGCATTTTAAAGATGGAAGAGGTCTCATAAATAAGGTGGTCAAAATATTTTGCTAATGAGGAAACCAAGATCCAGAAATTTGAAAAGACTGAGTCAGTATCATATAGTTAGTAAAAAAAGACATAGGACTAAAAAATAGGATGTCAAACACTTACTACTCATTTCAGAATTTCTTGCTACTTCTAACAAACTGGATAGTATTTTATAGTGAAGAAATTCATTCTTTCTTGCTTTTTATATTATTTATGGCATGCTTACAAAATAGGAATTTACCTCTAAAGGGGAAAAAAACAAAATGTATAATGAATAAGTAAACAATGTATTATTTTAGGAAATGGTAAATTATCTGAAGAAAAAAAATGAGTTTCAGATGGCTAAATTGTGGTGAAGGAGTAGGGTGATTTTAAATAGAGTGGTCAGGACAGGCTACATTGACAAGGTAACAGATAAATGAAAGACTAGGAAAGGGTAAGGGAGTTAGTCCTGTGAATATATGAAAGAAGAATGTTCCAGCAGAGTTAAAAAAAAAAAGTGCAAAAGCCTGACAATGCTCTGCTTGCAAACCTTGGCAAGTAGGAGGAATGAGAAGGTCAGTGGAGCTAGATTGTGTTGAATGAGAGAGAGGATGTTAACAGATGAGTTCAGAGGGATAAGGAGGACCTGACCAGGTAAGAAGACATGGCAGGTCACTATAGAACATCTGTTCTCCCACTGAGTGAGGTGAGGAACCATTGGGGAGTTCCGAACAACATTATGACTCCATATGCTATAGATTTAAAAGGGATAACATGCAGCTGTTCTTGGAATACTTTTGGAGAATTAATGATGGAAACAGGAGGACCACTGAGGAAGCTGTTACTGTAATCTTGGCATGGTTGCTTGTACAAGGGGGCTTCAAAATGTCTGAAAATTTTCTACAAACTTTTTAAAACCCTGTAGTACAAGGGTGGTAGGAGGGAGGTTTTAAAGTGACTATAGGGTTCTGAGTATATTTTGAAGATAGAATGGAATGGCTTTATGATGGATTGGATAAGCGTTGTGAGAGAGGGAGTCAAGGATGATTTCAGAGTAAGTGGTTGAAAGGATGAGGTCGTCATCTGAGATGGTGAAATCTGGTGGGGGAAGATCATTTTACTCAGTCTTCTGTTTCATAGATGACAGATAAGTCAGGTACTTACTAGAATATGAACTGTAGACATTATCTCCTTGTAAAAATAAAATAAGGCATGCCTGAGAGTTTCCTGTAAAATAAATATGTGCCCCAGAAGTCTTTATAAATGCACAGGGATACTTACAATAGAATCAGGGGCATCTGCTTAGACTGTTCTGCAACACTACCTAGAACCCAGTACATATGATGGATTTTTATATTCCAGGGGGATGTTGAATAAGTTTCCAACAAACTAATATATTATTCCTCCTTTTGTGGTTTCTTTTTAATATACGTAGCTGTTTCATGTTCATATTCTGTTCAGGCTTCTCCTTTTGCCTGGAGCACATTGTCCAATCCTTCTTCTAGTTCATTTTTTTTTTCTTTTTTCAAAAAAAACTACTTCAGGAGTCGATTTTTCTTAGAAATGCCCCTTCTATCCATAACCTGGACTAAGTACCCTTCTCTGGGTTTGAACAGTATCCAATCATTACCACCTATTGCCTACAGATCTTCTGATTTGCATCTATTCTTCAAGGTCAAGGATTTCTGTTATCCTTGTATCAGTGCTTTACACAGTGCCAGCCATATAATGAATGCTCTATGAATATTTATTAAACTGAAGTACTTGCCTTTTTCTGGTATATGTTTTCTATGTTTAAATTCTCAATTTTCTATATTGGTTATGAAGGTATGTAATACAAATAGTAGAATATTATGATTGTAATTTTTAAATTTTCCTGCAAGATCAGAATCTCTTTTTGTTTCACTTATTATCTGTTCTCTACTTCACTTTTGGGAAAACAAACAGTACAATGAACAAAGGATAGTTTTAAAAAGAAGAGAAGCCAGAAAATTCATAGAAGATCAATGTAACTCTCCGTATTTTACAGCATCCCAGTTAGTGTGAGACCCATTCTTCTCTAGTCAACATCATGGTCACACATTTTGTACATGCACTCATATGCAGTACTCAATACAATCTGTGCCTACAATTTCTGTACATACTTGTTCTTCTCTGTATCCCCAAAATTATCCTACTCAAATTCTTGTTCAAGCCCCACTTCTTTGGAGGCATTTTGTCATACACAATAGACATTTCTCCTTAGTCCCCATTTTTGCGTTCTTATTGTGTGGCACAGCAAGATGTTGCACTGGACCATAAGGTCAGTTTGAACTATAAGGTTGGTGATTCAAACTTACCAGCTGCTCCTCATAAACCCTATATAGAATTGCTATGAGTTGAAAAATTACTGGAACTTGAAGACACTGAACAACAGCAACAAATGGTCTTTGGTGTTCATGAGTGCATGGAAACAACCATACTTATTTTATTATTTCAGTTGTGTGTGTTTTATACTACAATATAGATTGTTAGTATTATGTTTGTTTAACTTTTATATACCTAGAAAAATACATCAAGCACTTGCTGTGTACAAGATCTTCCATTCAGAGTAGTGTGGTTAATGGAAACTGATGAGGTTGATTTTTGTCTTCTAAGAGCTTGGCCTTCAATTTTCACAAAAAAACATGAGCCCAAGCACCATTATTTTTACTTTTCAAAGAAATTAATGGAACAGTGTAGTAGTTTTTTCCAGATATTAAAATAGTAAGAATGATAATGATGGAGATGATAATTAACTGAATGGTGCTGGCGAGGAGGAAGGGAAAACATAGGCATAAGAAAGACTGTGGAAGAAAGAATTCCACAGGATTTTGGAAACCTATACAGGATCACTGTGAGTGAGAATGGACTCGATGGCCCTCAACAACAACTATTAAATATGGGAAAGGAAGGACATGATGCTGCACAAATTAGTGATTTGTTATTGTTAAGTGCAGAATGTTGTGGCTAAAACCTTGTGCTTTGAACCAACTCAGCAGTCTAGTGCTTGAATTACAGCACCATACCAGGTGGTCATTAAATTAATAAATCTCTGAATGAAAAGATGATTTATTCAATATGTATTTATTGGGTGTCTGTTATGGCTATCTGTATTTGATAATGTACATCATTAGTAGATTTATGATAAGAAATTACTTGTACTCCAATTTCCAGAAATTGATGGTTCATTGAGTTCAATAATATTAACTGTTCTCACTCTGATATTATATAAAATTTTTAATTGACAGATTAAAGTCTCATTGTTATTGACATTATTCATTCCTTAGGAATCAGAATCTTTTTGGGATTTATATCTCCTTCAGTGTTGTTGTTTAAGTGCTGTTGAGTTGGTTCTGACTCATAGTGACCCTGTAGGATTTCTGAAGAGCAGCTGTTGAGCTTGAACTGCTAACCTTGTGGCTCAAACTGACCTTACAGTCCAGTACATTAGTCCACAGTGCCATACCAGGATTTCTTTTCTCCTTTAATAAGTAATAGTAATTTCTATACTGAGATTTATTTTGATATGGAAATTACATATGGAATTAATAATTTACCCAACATGCCTTGTTTGAGTACACAGTTTCTGCATAGTAAATATGAGTATATAGCATGTTGTTGTTTTTGTTAAGCGTTGCTGGTCAGTTCCAACTCATAACCCTGTATAAGGTTTCCAAGGAGCATCTGGTGGGTTTTAACTGCCAGCCTTGTTCACAGTCCTATGCTGACCCTACAATCCCACACCAGGAGCCTGAGTATATAACATACTATAAATTATTTTAAATTCTTTCATATTAATAATTCTATTATGGACTTTCAGCTTGCAGTTCAAATATTATTACAAGAAGAAAGTGGAAAATACTACTATTCCTACAAAATATCTGGTAACTTTTTATTTTAATCTTAATTTTTTAAGGAATATTCAAATAAAGATCTGGTATTTTTAAATGCCATTGAGTCAGTTCCAACTCATAGCCCCCCTGTATTGGGTTTCTGAGGAACTGCGGGTGTGTTTGAACTGTGGACCTTGTAGTTAGCAGCCCAATACTTATTCTACAGTGCCACACCAAGCATTCAATTTCACAAATTTATTAAACTTGTTCAAAATATGATTTCAGAATTAACAGTAGTTAACACAAGATTTTGACAGACTTTTAACAGCATTCCCAATTTTTTATCTAAGTAATTTTGATGATATTTGAATTATATTCTAGGGAAAGGAGTATTTCAAGATTTTAAACAAGGCAAACAATG